>NC_043970.1:41794960-42032460 GCF_902148855.1 Sphaeramia orbicularis | reverse complement strand
TTGAACCTGTCATGCGCCACGAGGTCTTATTTAGTTGAAACTACATGTGCTGATTCTGCTTCTTACTCACTTACTGCTTAATATTTATTAATAACTGTAAATAGTTTTCAGGATAAAGCAGGTTCAAAAGTATAATTATATGAATATATCGGTAAATCAAGGTGGTTCAATAATTTCAATAGTCATTTAAAATGGCAAACGTGTGTAAAAAGCAGGTTTGTATGTAAAAGCATCACTCCATATGAATAAATATTGGTTAATGTTAAGCTATATAACGTACCACATGTATTTGGATGAAAGTGATGCTGTTCTATATTGCATTTGTTTATATACGTTATTTATTACAGAAAATGTTTGCTATAACTGTGTAACAGCAAAACAGGAAAGAGAAAAACTAAGGATCAGGCTCTCAGGTTGTGTGACCCTATGCTCTCATTGGCTGGTGTTCTGTGATGCTGTGCTCTGACTGGCTGAGGATCTGTGAGGCTGTACACTGATTGGTTGACGTTCTGTTACGCTGCGCTCTCATTGGCTGACGTTCTGTGACGCTGCGCTCTCACTGGTTGCCGTTCTGTGATGCTGCGCTCTCATTAGCTGGCGTTCTGTGATGCTGCGCTCTCATTGGCTGACGTTCTGTGATGCTCCGCTCTGATTGGCTGCTGTTCTGTGACGCTCCGCTCTCATTGGCAGGCGTTCTGTGATGCTCCGCTCTGATTGGCTCACGTTCTGTGACGCTACGCTCTCATGGGCTGGCATTGTGTGATGCTGCGCTCTGATTGGCTCACGTTCTATGACGCTACGCTCTGATTGGCTGGCGTTCTGTGACGCTGGGCTCTCAATGGCTGGTGTTTTGTGACGCTGCGCTCTCATTGGCTGGCGTTCTGTGACACTGCGCTCTCATTGGCTGCCGTTCTGTGACGCTGGGCTCTCAACGGCTGGCATTTTGCGACGCTGCGCTCTCATTGGCTGGTGTTCTGTGACACTGGGCTCTGATTGGTTGACGTTCTGTGACGCTGCACTCTCATTGGCTGGTGTTCTATGACGCTGGGCTCTCATTGGCTGATGTTCTGTGACGCTCCGCTCTCATTGGTTGATGTTCTGTGATACTATGCTCTGATTGGTTGATGTTCTGTGACACTGCGCTCTCATTGGCTGATGTTCTGCGACACTGTGCTCTGATTGGTTGATGTTCTGTGATGCTGCGCTCTCATTGGCTGAAGTTCTGTGACACTCCAGTCTCATTGGCTGACGTTCAGTGACGCTGCGCTCTCATTGGCTGGTGTTCTGTGACGCTGGGCTCTCACTGGCTGACGTTCTGTGACACTCCAGTCTCATTGGCTGACGTTCAGTGACGCTGCGCTCTCTTTGGCTGAAGTTCTGTAACGCTGGGCTCTCATTGGCTGACGTTCTGTGACACTCCAGTCTCATTGGCTGACGTTCTATGATGCTGCGCTCTCATTGGCTGACGTTCTGACGCTCCGCTCTCATTGGCTGATGTTCTATGACACTATGCTCTGATTGGTTGATGTTCTGTGACGCTGCGCTCTCATTGGCTGAAGTTCTGTAACGCTGGGCTCTCATTGGCTGAAGTTCTGTGACACTCCAGTCTCATTGGCTGACGTTCAGTGACGCCGTGCTCTGATTGGTTGATGTTCTGTGACGCTCCGCTCTCATTGGCTGATGTTCTGTGACACTGTGCTCTGATTGGTTGATGTTCTGTGACGCTGTGCTCTCATTGGCTGGTGTTCTGTGACGCTGGGCTGTCACTGGCTGGCGTTCTGTGACACTCCAGTCTCACTGGCTGACGTTCTGTGATGCTCCGCTCTCATTGGCTGATGTTCTGTGACACTGCGCTCTCATTGGCTGATGTTCTGTGACACTGCGCTCTCATTGGCTGATGTTCTGTGACACTGCGCTCTGATTGGTTGATGTTCTGTGACGCTGCGCTCTAATTGGCTGACGTTCCATGACGCTGCTCTCTCATTGGCTGGCGTTCTGTGACACTCCAGTCTCATTGGCTGATGTTCCGTGACGCTGCACTGTCATTGGCTGATGTTCTGTGACGCTGCGCTCTCATTGGTTGACGTTCTGTGACACTGCGCTCTAATTGATTGACATTCTGTGATGCTCCGCTCTCATTGGCTTCTCAAAACAAATAAATGACTGAATGAAAAAAAGCCTGTTTTGTTTAAAATCATTGCTTCCTGGTGCTTTTTAAGGCTAAAAACTCAAAAAAGACTGTTCTAGGTAATTTGCAAATGCCCATGTTCCTGTGACTTTAATAAAACAAGCCTCAAATCATCGCAACTTTCACCGCAATTTTTTGGAAAAGCTACCGCAAAATCAGGCATTTTAGGCCGCAAAAAAAAAAAAAAAAAAACAATCCTGCGAAATCCTGGAGGGACTGATTATATTGTCAGTCACACGATAAAGATCGTGTCACATGACCTTTCATGCAGACAATAACAAACAACTTCGCCAGTCGTCGGTTTGAATCCTGTTCACTGCATGTCAGAATACATCAAAACTATAAAACTTTGTAATTTCTGTTTAGGTATCTACATATACATTTGTTTGCCAGAGATATGCATAAAATTTGCAACCCCCCCCCCCGTTCCCCATCAGACCTGGACATATGTTCCCAGCCTGAACGCAGCCCCTAAGACCACTCGACCATCCTGACGACGGTGAGTGGTGCCTTCAAGGACCACTGAAGGAAAACAGAAAACGTGTAATTCAGTTATATTTGGTGGTGAGGAAAGCAGACATAGAAACATTTGAAGACAGCAGTGTCAGAAGGTACAGAAGACATGTGGTTAAAGAGGAGAAACAGAGTGGAAGCCGCCCCCCCGAAAGACTTGGACAATGACCCACCACCTCCTCAAGGGATTGCATTAGAACTGTAAGAGGAGACTGAGAAACCCTTTCTTTACTTACGTTCCTTATTATTTGATATCCTACCTGAAGATACTATTTTTCCCATTGTCTTTGAACACACCACAGTTGCTTTCAGTTTCTTCAGTGGTTCCATGGTGTAATGGTTAGCACTCTGGACTCTGAATCCAGCGATCCGAGTTCAAATCTCGGTGGGACCTGCGTTTAACTTCTTGCACTCGATTATGTTGAGGAGACAGTGTGTGGTTGTCCCAGTCCTTTAAAGGAGGTTTGATTGTTCACAGGTGTGAAAGGGGATGTTTTTGGGGAGGCTGTTTAAAATGGTGTTGTAGTAGTGTCTCAGACCCCCCCCCCCCACCCACCCACCCACCCACACACACACACACACACACACACACACACACACACACACTGGTAGTTCTTTGTTTTTCTGGTTTCATTCTCCGGTCCCTGAATGCATCACATAGTATCATCAGGAAGTTGTTTGTTATTGTCTGCATGTAAGATTATGTGACACAACCTTTATCATGTGACTGAGAATATAATATAGACTTAACCTAAACCAAAATATATTCCTATGGAGTGATGCTTTTACACACAAACCTGCTTTTTACACACGTTCGTCATTTTAAATAAGGACAATTTAAATTATTTAAACACCTTCATTTACCGATGTATTCGTATAATTATAGTTTTATTTCAAATACAACACAATGATAAATTCTATTTATCATTTTTTCTCTCCTTTTCTTCTCTGAGACAGAGTGGACCCCCCCCCCCCCCCCCAAGGACTTGGACAATGACCCACCGCCTCCTGAAGGAATTGCAATTAGAACTGTAAGAGGAATGTGAGAAACGCTTTTCTCTCGTTCCTTATTATTTGATATCCTGCCCAAAGATACGAATTTTCCTATTGTCTTTGAACACACCCCAGTTGCTCTCATCCTCTTCAGGGGTTCCATGGTGTAATGGTTAGCACTCTGGACTCTGAATCCAGCGATCCGAGTTCAAATCTCGGTGGGACCTGGTGTTTTATAGATCACGGCTGCAGGAGGATGTGTTTCCCTGACCTCTGTATCCAGATTACTCCTGTCAGTGTGTCCGTAATTAATTTCTATAAAAGTTAAAATCAAATACATTTGGCGGCTGTGCCCACTGCGTACTGACGCACGGCGCGTCATGACTCGTGCGTATAATTTTTTTGTGACGGCTTTTCGGTTCTTCATGTCACAATACAGAGTAAAAAGTGAGGTGTTTTTTGAACGTTGTAATATTAGCACCTTCGTGTCCTAATAAGTCTACTGATGCAGTTTTTCTGTTTTCACGTTCAACCCTCAGTGTGATTAACGCACTTGGCTCAACCGGTGAACTTGTTAGGGACACTTTCTTTGCTGATCAGAACTTAACCCTTTCATGCATGAATTATGAGAACCTTTGTCAATATTTTTTCTTGAGTGATTTTATTCCTCTTTAGGCATCAAAACAAAACAAAACAAAACAATGCAATTGATTTTTTTTTTTTAATTTAATTAAAGTTTTTTTCATGGAGTTACAAAAATGTCCACTCAGCTGGACATCATGCGTTTAATTTTTGAAGGAAAGGAACATGTATTTAAAACCCATCATCAGAAAGTAAGATAAGATAAGACAAGATAAGATAAGATAAGATAAGATAAGATAAGATAAGATAAGATAAGATAAGATAAGATATACTTTATTGATCCACCAAGGGGGAAATTGAAGTGTGTACAGCAGTGCAAGACAATATGCGTCAATACAATAGAAAAATAAAGAGATAAACATATAAACAATATAAACAAGTTTGTTAAAGTGGCTAAAGTGACAAAAAATACCAATAATACCAATAATAAAGTTATATACTGTGATGTAAACAATATAAACAAGCTTGTTAAAGTGGCTAAAGTGACAAAAAAAAAGAAAAAAAAGGTAAACAAACCATTTTTCTGGATGCAAAAAAACACACACTTTTTTTTTTTTTTTTTTCAGTATACTACATAAAAAGTGGGTCACATATTATGTGATTTTTGCAGCCTGGCATATGTCATTGATTAACTCCAACATTGGTTAATTTGCATTATTATTTTTGGCGCTAGGTCAAATCTTGAAAAATACTAGCATCTGTCACCAAGTGTGCCAAAAAGGCACGCCTGTAAATCAAACTATTAAATATTATATATTGATTTATTTTTCTGCTCTAATTTGATTTTATTTTTGTAAATCAAGGTCAGCCCTAATCATACATATCAAAAAATCATTCATTTTAGATTTTTTTTTTAACCCTTTAAACGATTTCTTTCATCATGATGTCACTACATCTTTTGATGCAAAAAACACAAAATATGTTTTGTTTAGTTTTTTTTTTCTTTTCCAAAATACTACATAAGAATTGGATTACATATTATTGGATTTTTGCAGCCTGGCATATGTCAATGATTAATAGCAACATTAACAACGTTAATAAACTGATTTAGACCCTCACCTCTCAAATGAAGCCCAGATATCAGTAAAAGCAGGATTTATGCCTTAATGGATTACAGATCAAAAACAGTGGTTCTAATGGAAGAAATAGTGCGTTTTTGGCACACTTGGGAGACAGATACTAGTCTTGTAATTTTCTTTTGTTTACACTGTGCACATTTTAGTTGGTGGCCAGAATTTTAAAGATCAAGCAAAAAATGAACAACTTTTGAATTCTAACCTTATTTAAACTGTGAAAAATAATTTGAAGTTTTTTTTAAAACGAAGTGCAAAGTGTGCCTAAAAGGCGCACCTGGATACCGGAGGGTTGAGGGTCTCATAATTCCTGCATGAAAGGGTTAATTTAGAAGTGGTTGAGTTTTTTTTTTTTTTTACCATTTGAAAGCTAAATGTATGATCTCGTGGCGCAACGGTAACGCGTCTGATTCCAGAGCAGAAGGATACGTATTCAAGTCACGTCGGGGTCAGAGGTATGTAAAGTGCAACCCCTTTCTCATTTTCTCCCCAACTCACCTGCTGTCATTAAACGTAAAGTAGTCCAAAGTAACGTAAAAGTCAATTCATGGAACAGCTGGTTTTATTCACACTTCAAGCAGCTGTAAAAAAAAAAAAAAAAAAAAAAAAAATCCTTATTAAACAACTTTCCCTCTGTTATGCCCTTCACTGCTGCTTGGGCGGAATTTACCCAGAGAACCTGAGCTGAGGAGTGATCATATGTGATCATATGTTCCCTCCTGCAGCTGTGGTTCAGCTCCTCCCATAACCTGCAACAGCTCTGCGCGTTCACTGGTGTTTTACACTGAACACGGAGGAACAGCGAGAGGTAAGAGAACACACTCCGACTTTACACCTGGAGTATACGGTTTTTTTTTTTTTATTATTTATTTATTAAGACAAGCTTCAGGTGGATGTCCATGCTCTTCTACTGTCGTTAATCTGAATATGTCTGTGTACTCCTTGGAGTGTACTTCGTAGATGAAGTAAATGTAACTTTTGTTGCTGTTGACCAGAGTAGATCCTTATTTCATCTTCTTTTCTAAACCTTATAGGGGTAAGTTCCACCTTGCACTCTATTATCTTGGTTCAGTTAAAAATTATGCTCAATATAAACACATATCACTAAAGTCGTGTTAAACTCCTTGTAAGACTTAAAACATCTTATTTCCATAGTTTTACCTGAAACAGAAAGAGAGATATGTCTGCTTAACCCATAAAGAGCCAGTGCTACTATTGTGGCTGTTCCCAAATGAAATTTTCTCTATATTTGACCTTTTTTATGTGATTAATTGCAATGTATTGTAATATTATCCTCTTTATTTTGTGTGTTTCCGGTGGACATCACATATTTTCCTATATTTAATCCACTGATCATTTAGATCTGGGGTGTCAAACTCATGTTAGCTCAGGGGCCACATTCAGCCTAATATGATCTAAAATGGGCCGGACCAGTAAAATAATATAAATAATAGGATAAGAACGTCTGAATAATGTCGACTCCAAAGTTTTCTGTGTTTTTTTTAGAGAAAAAAGTAAGATTCTGTAATGGAAATGTTTACATCTACAACTGTACTTGAACATAACATGAACAAATATAAACATCCTGAAAATTCTTAAGAAAAATAAGTGCAATTTTTTTTTTTTTTTTTTACAATATTATGTCTCAGTTTATCATTTCTACATGTGCATTACAACTTACAGATCACAATGGATCAACAAATACACAAAACATTAAATAACAGGCAGAATATTATTAAAACTCCACAGACTTCTATTAAGACATTTAAGGTTGTTCATATTTGTTCAGGTTATTCACCTTTTTTGTGAAAGGCTAGTCTGTAAATATAAACATTTTTGTACAATTGAACTTTTTTTTTTGTTTTTTTTTTTACAGTAAAACCAAGATTTTTTTTTTTCATTATTTATTGACCTAAAATGATTTTAACATCCTTGATTGTTAATACCTTCAGTGTAATTTTTGCATTTCACAAATTCATCCCACAGGCCAGATTGGACCCTTCGCAGGGCCGGTTTTGGCCCCTGGGTCGCATGTTTGACACCTGTGATTTCGATGTTCATAACAGCTCAGTTTAAAGTTGAGGGTTATTATATTAGAAATAGAGAAAACTGAAGGAAAAAGTGACTTTTTCAGCAAAGATATCAATAACTGAACATAAACCCAGTGTCTCCATCCACTGTCACTGATCCAACTCCATGGGTTTTACTGGTGAATCAATGTTGTAGAAGATGACAGTGTTTCCACATTCACTACGGAGCCTCTGAACGTCCGAATGGGTCATATCTGATGACCGTGAAAAGATGACAAACTGTATTTTGCACCAATTATTTACATGGATCGACAGGATTAATGGATCAACAGGTATTAAACAGTTGACATTATTAGATGGTTTTGGTTGACGGTGGATGTTTGAGTCTTTATGGGTTAAGAACTGACCGTAAAAAACTTTCTAATCTAGTTTAAATCAGCTCACTTGTCAGCCTTGAGTGAACAGACAGGAAATGGTTTGGACACAGACATGATGCTTGATTGGTTTTAATAATGTCTGAATTTGCAGAGTCAAATTCATAATACAGAATTCATACAACTTTAGCCTTTTTCTTGTCTTTTTTTTTTTTTTTTTACGTGCACAAGAAAAGTATGGCTGGGGCAACCTTGAAAGATCCTAAAGTTTGCTGAGTGAATGTTGTCCTCTAACATGTACTAACAGTTTCTTGCACACATGAATATACTCGAGTATGGGCGCTTAATACTTTAATCACAGTGAGAGTGAAGCTGAACTGAAGCTGTTTTTCAGAGGATTGAAGTTAGTTTGTATAGGAATAACCTGCTCAGCTTTACAACTGTTGTAGCATTAATGATCTTAACTCTTACATTTGTTCTGGATTTGTAGTTATACCCACATTTTTTCTGCATATGAGCGTTTACGAACTGGCGACTTGTCCAGGGTGTACCCCGCCTTCGCCCCTATGTAGCTGGGATAGGCTCCAAGCGACCCCCATGACCCTAGTGAGGATAAAGCGGGTTCAGATAATGAATGAATGAATGAATGAATGAGCGTTTACCAAGTTTTTATGGTTTAACCCTTTCATGCATAATGGTCACTCCAGTGGACAGTTATTCTACAGCTGTTCTCTTGTATATTCATGGGTTTGGTTGTTTTAGTTCCATATCAACCAACACAGTGGACACTTATGCATCATCCCATATGCTGTAATTCATACCATTACTGTAACTTTGCTGTTCTTGATAAACCTGATCTGTTTAAGTGTAAATCAATTGTTATTTGTTAGAAAAAAAAAGTGTTTTTTTTTTTTGCATATTATCTCCATGAAAAGAGTAATAATTAGCATTACAATATGTTAAAATGTGAGAAAACATCAGATTTTATTTAATTGTTTTAATATCAATTTCTGATATTGGGTTTTAAACATGTTTCTTTAATTCAAAAATTAAATGCATGGACATTTTTGTAACTCCATTAAAAAAAAAAAAAACGTGATCACATTGTTTTTTTCATGCCTATGGAGGAATAAAAACACACAGGAAAATTTTTTTTAACTAAATTTCTCATAATTAATGCATGAAAGGGTTAAAGACAAATTTGATGCCTCCCCAGGCTGCAAAGTTATTATGAACTGTCATAACATTTTCATTTTTTTAGTCTCTTCACTGCACACAGCATGTGAAATGACACACACAAAAAAACAACTCCTCCTCTTTGGTTTGACAAAGTGGATGGAGTATTCTGATCTTTTACATCTGTGAAAGTATAAATATCACAGAAATAGTTGTGCGTAAGTGTTCACTAATAACTACACTGTGAGAATCTTTTAACTCTGATGTTTGTCAGTGTAGAGTCAGTATTACATCATTTCTATACTATCTAGATTAGAAGTACAGTACTGCATCAACTCGTACATAAAGTTAGAAAGTCATAAAGTTACTTCTAACTATACTGTAAGTAGGGATGTAATGATTCCTGGTACAACGATAAACCGCGGTAAAATTGCAGATGGTTAATATTACCATTTAAATTCTAATTATCATGATAACCATATTTGATCACCGCACTTTTCTGGAGAAAATACCTATGTAAAGATCTGCTTTTATGTCAAATATTTGACTCCAGTTTTAATTTATTACAATTTTAATTTTCTATACCTAACATTTGGAACCAATATTCATTTTAAAGTCTTTGAAAAGGTTCGTTAAGTATCTTTGTGTTATTTATGCAATAAATTATATACATTTTTCAAATCGGCTTTTTTTTTTTGTGTGTGTGTGTGTGTTTTCTATCTTTTTATGTTTTTATAGTAGGTTAAAGTGAAAAAAATAATAGGCAGATGATATAAATGAAGTTGTGCTGAAAAAAAGATACCAAACATGAGTATAGTAAACATTTCTGTATATAGTATATAAAGGCAAAATCAAAAGTACTGAAAAACGGACAAAATAGGCTCAGACCACTAAAGGGTTAATATTAGAATCTTTCTTCAACAGAGAGTACATTGTGCCAGTTATTTTATTTGGTTTTTTGTTGTTGTTGTTTTTTTTTCAAAATACAACTTGGTTAAATTATTTCAGTGTGTGTATATGTCGAGGCCCAAAATGGAATCTGGCCCGATTCAGAATCGGGCCGGCCCAGAATGGAATTCTATTCTAGGCTGGCCTAGAATGGAATCCTGCTGCTATAATGTTATTTTTATACCATGTTTAATGCAAATGATCCATAATTCCATAATTTGTCATAATTTTACATTTTCAGTCTTACATACCTTGAGTAACTATTGTCAATTTCAGTCGATTTCACTGTACCATATATTGGTGGGGAGTACCACTAGGTTCTATTTGTAAATAAAGTGTATTATAGTTTACAATTAAAATGTTGTTTGTTTCATTTTTTTTTTCACATATTTGCAAATTCCATGTATTGATTTTTGTAATAATTTAGATCATTTGCATTAAACATGGTATAAAAATAACATTATAGCAGCAGGATTCCATTCTAGGCCGGCCTAGAATAGAATTCCATTCTGGGCCGGCCCGATTCTGAATCGGGCCAGATTCCGTTTTGGGCCTTGACATATATAAGTACTTTTTGAACATTTTTAGCACAATTTCAACAATACCGCGATAATAATGATAACCGTGATCATTTTGGTCACAATAACTGTGATATGAAATGTTCGTATCGTTACGTCCCTAACTGTAAGTATAAAATACATGTAGGAGAAACAATATTTGTCTGAAATATAATGGCATTAAAGTATGAATTTGTATAACACGGAACTGCTCTGGTAAAGTGTTTGTATGTCATTTATTCTGAAGTAGACTACTTGAGGTATTATCTTTTGTATATATTCCAGCAGTGAAATAAGGAAAATGAACTTTCACATCGTAGTATTTTATGCATTTTCCTCTACTTACCGGTGACTCAATAAAAATAAGTCCTACAACTTATTTTGGCGACCTGACCCTAAGTTTTTTGAAAGAGAGCTTTACATGAGTGAATACAATCAGAACAGACGGGTATCAGTTTTTGGTATTTTTTCATGTTTGTGTCAAAATACTACATTTCTGGCCCCCACCCCCCAATATATATATATAGTTGAATAGTTCAGACAGAATCCAGAAGTGTATTTGGCATTTACTTTAACCCATAAAGACCCAAACATCCACCGTCCACCAAAACCATCTACTGATCTGAACTGTTTAATACCTGATGATCCACTAATCCTATCAATACATTTAAATAATTCAGGTAAAATTCAGTTTAGCATCTTTCATGGTCATCAGATATGACCCATTTGGACCTCCAGAGGTTCCGTAGTTACCATGGAAACACTGTCATCTTCTACAACACTGATTCCCCAGTAAAACCCATGGACTTGGATCAATGACAGTGGATGGAAACGCTTGCTTTGTGTTCAGTTAATGATAGATTTTACTGAAAAAGTCACTTTTTGTTCAGTTTTCTCTGTTTTGGATATAATAACCCTCAACTTTAGTCTGAGCTTTAATGAACATCTACATGATCAGTGAATTAAATGTGGGAAAATATATGATTTTAAATTGAACAAACACAAAAATATAGAGGATAATATTGTAATAAATGGTGATAAATTACTTCAGAAAAGTCAAATATGGAGAAAAAACAATTTTGGAAGTGCCACAAAAGTAACACTGGGTCTTTATGGGTTAATGCAGTACAAATGTAATGAGGAAATAAGTCAAGGAAATAAGTTCTTTGACCTCCTTGCAGACTTTTCCCTTTTACAAACAGGACAAACAACATTTTTCTGTGTAAAGCAATAACTTGCATGAAGCTCATGCAAGATTACACCACAGAAGAAAGTGATTAATGTCATCTTACAGATCTAGTTTTAACAAAATCTGTATGCTTCGTGTTTAAGAGGTGGTTATAACTTGCCCAATTTGGATTACTAAATGGGAATTAAAGACAAGAGTAGTAAAAATTCCAGCACTGGCCTGATCACATCAGGGTTAGGGTACTTGTAAATTTTTTTTTTTTTCTGTAGTGCTTGAAACTGAGCATGAAACTTGATCGCCAGATTCTGCACAGTAATGTTTTATGTTAGAGAACACTGTTAAAACATGCAGGCATTCCTTGGACAGATTTAGTCCCTGCTTAAAGGGAAAGGAGCAACTTTGTTTTCATTCAGTCGAGGTTTTAATTGTTTTCACTAAAAGGAATCCAGCTGTATTTCCTTGTTCCGTGTTTAGTACAGTTCCCTCACACTGCATTTTTTTTGGGATTTGTGTCACTTTGTTTGAGGTTTACCCCGCAGATTTGTTTACCATCAGATAGGCTTTACTGGTAGGGATGTTTGCTGTTGTGTGAGGTTCTCATGAGGAGCAGGAAATAGTGACTAAGACACAAGTGGTTTTTGTCTGAACAGTCAACGGCGTGTCAGCGTTGCATGTCGAGGCAAAGACAAGTCCGGTTTAATGAAACTGTCGGGGCTGAACTGAACATCAGAGCTGCTCCTACTCTGGACTTTTAACGGGGAGAGTTTCTACATGTCGTTATTGTCTGAAAGAGTGATTAATGCATGAATGTTGAAAATCCAGTGTTCTTCACAAGGTTCAATGAAGCGAATTTAAGAAAAAAAAAAAGGACTAGAAGTGCACTATATGGGCAAAAGTATTGGGACTAGGGATGTAACGATTACCAGTATAATGATAAACCACGGTAAAATTGCAGACGGTTAGTATTACCATTTAAATTCTAATTATTATGATAACCGTGTTTGATTACCGCACTTTTAGGGGAAAAAATGCCTATGTAAAGATCTGCTTTTATGTTAAATATTTGAGTATAGTTTTAATTTATTACAATTTTGATTTTCTATACCTAATATTTGGAACCAATATTCACTTTTGAAGTCTTTGAAAAGGTTCTTTAAGCATCTGTGTTATTTATGCAAGAAATTATATACATTTTTAAAATAGGAGTTCATATTTTTTTTGCGTTTTCTGGCCTTTTATGTCGATATAGTCGGTTAGAGTGAAAAAATAATAGGCAGATGATATAGATGAAGTTGTGCTGAAAAAAAAGATTCCAAACGTGGGTATAGTAAACATTTATTTATTTACTATATAAAGGCAAAATCATTAGTACTGGAAAACGGACAAAATAGGCTCAGACCACTAAGGGTTAATATTTGAATGTTTCTGCCAACAGAAAGTGCATTGTACCAATTATTTTATTTTATTTATTTATTTTTTTTTAAATACAACTTGGTTAAATTATTTCAGTGTGTGTATTAGTACTTTTTGAACATTTTGAGCACAATTTCAATAATACTGCGATAATAATGATAACCATGATAATTTTGGTCACAATAACCATGATATGAAATTTTCCTATGGTTACATCCCTACTTGGGACACATTGAATGCAGGTGTTTCTTTTCTAACAGGGGTCTGGGATACAAAACAATAACGACAAATGTCATAATATAGTTTTATATTGTGATAAATATCATTGCATTGGTTAGTTTTGTTTAAATTGTTATCTTTGTTTAATAAGGAAGTATTGATGTTTATATCTCAAATCAGCAATGAATAGGACATCTTACAGCTGGAGACATGATGTGTCCAAATATTTTTTTTGTCCATATAGTTTATAAATATCAATATTTCCTTAAAGTTTAATGGGAGATTTTTCTTCCGAAGTGAGATGTGAAGAAAGTGGATGGTTACTCTGCTGCCAGGCTCCTGACCCACACAAACAGGAGAACCCACATCACTCCCATCCTTAAATCTCTCCACTGGCTCCCTGTTCTATATCGTCTTCATTTCAAAATTCTTGTGCTAACTTTCCGGGCCCTACATGGCCAGGCCCCTGCATACATTGCTTCCCTGATCCAGCCCTACAGCTCGACTCGTAGCTTGAGGTCTTCAGGACAGCACCTGCTGATGGTTCCACGGACCTGTTTTAGCACACGCGGTGACAGGTCTTTTAAAGCTGTGGCACCACGTCTATGGAATGACCTGCCTCTACACCTACGGTCCATGGACTCTGTAGAGAGCTTTAAGAAACACCTCAAAACCCTCCTGTTCAAAAAGGCTTTTTAGTCTCCCACCTGACCCAGGACCACCACAAACTGATTACACTCTATGTATTCATCATAAAGTACTCCATGTGCCCCCCCCCCAGTCTCTCCATATCTCTATCGCTCTCTCTTTTCTCCTCCTTTACTCTCTCTCTCTCTCTTTAACCCCAGCTGGTCAAGGTAGACAGCCATCCTTCAGGAGTCTGGGTCTGCTCGAGGTTTCTGCCCGTTAAAGGGAAGTTTTTCCTCACCACTGTCACCAATCACAAGTGTTTGCTCCTGAAGGATTCTGTTGGGTCTCTGTAAACTTGATTTGATTCTGATTTGAATTGATAAAGCACTTTGTGACTCTGTCTGTGAAAAGTGCTCTATAAATAAAATTTACTTACTTACTTACTTACTTACTTACTTAGTTGTGTTGGAAAATTATTATTTACAGTCAGAACATGAAAAATAGTTTTGAAATTTAGAGATAGAACATTTAAAATCATAGTCATGGATAAAAAAAAAATAATAATATTGAGAGAAATTAAGTAAAAACCATCTCTGAGGCATTTTGGAAGCAAAGATAACAAGTTAAACCAGTGGTTCCCAACCTTTTTTGGCTCGTGACCCAATTTTAGCATCACAAATTTCTGGATGGAGACTTTTTTTTTTTTTTTTTCTAAAATTAATTTGTTTTTGATCATTTAATAGTTTGCTATACTATGTTGCAAATAAACAATTTCAGATCACATTTAGTCGATATAATGTATATTATTATGGACGAAGGCAGAAAAGCCAGGTGTAGATTACTGCACAAAGTGAGAATTTGATTTTCCTTGGTCAGGATATGTACAGTCAGTCCAGCTTGGATTTACAAGGCTGACAATTAATACTGAACAAACAAGAACTCAAACTATGAATTATGAAAGAGCTGCAGCATCTGAAACTGACCACAATGAGCATTTGAAAGATAAACAGAACCACAGTGCTTCAGTTTCAGCTTCACAGTTTGTCATGTCTTTTATGGATTGGGATTGTCTCTCTCAACTCACCATATTTTTTTTTTTATTAGTAAGTTTTTCTTAAATTTTTATCAATTACTAGAAATTTCACTGTTACCCCATTTGAATTCCAGGCGACCCCACGTGGGGTCCCGACCCCAATGTTGAAAAACACTGAGTTAAACAAAACTAACCAATGTAATATTTGTCACAATATAAAACAATATTCTGGCATTTGTCGTTATTGTTTTGTATTAGTATGATATTCAACGTGTCTTGATACTTCTGTTTATATAATGTAGTTGCCAGCATCTTCTTGTGGCCTGTGTGTTACTTAATTTCTGTTTTTGCTGTTTCAGAGTCAAATCTGCATTTAGACATGGAAGACAATCCCAACTGAAACAACCTGCATCCAAACACACCCAAGCTGCGTATGAACGTACATGCAGACTGCCTTTTCCACCATGGATTAAGTACAGATTACGAGACTTCACATGGGCTTTTGAGACATCACATACAAAAAGAGCAACATGATCGATCTCAGCTTCCTGACCGAGGAGGAGCAGGAGACCATCCTGGCTGTTTTAAAAAGAGATGCCGAGCTCAAAAAGGCCGAGGAGAAACGAGTCCAGTGAGTTGATGAGTGGCACCAGACGACTCAGTCTTATGGCTTTAATTATATGTATCTGTGTTCAACCTCAGTTTAGCAAGTTTTTTTAAATTTTTTTTTTATTAACCCTTTCATGCATAGTGGTCACTACAGTGGACAGTTACTGTACAGCTTTTCTCTTGTATATTCATGGATTTCGTTGTTTTAGTTCCATATCAACCAACACAGTGGACACTTATGCATCATCTCATAAACTGCAATTCATACCATTATTGTAACTTTGCTGTTCTTGATTGGTTCTTGAGTGGAAATCAATTGTTAATATTTATTTTTTGCATATTATCTCCATGAAGTGAGTAATAACTAGTATTAGAATATGTTAAAATGTGAGAAAACATCAGATTAGCTGCATTAAACATAGTTTCATTTCACTGTTTTCATATCACTTTATGATATTGGGTTTTAAATACATGTTTCTTGCTTCAAGAATAAAATTCATGGTGTAGCTGAGTGGACATTTTTGTAACTCCATGAAAAACAGGTTGATTTTTAAAAAAAATCAATCACGTTTTTTTTTCATGCCTAAAGAGGAATAAAAACACTCAGGGAAAAAAATCTTGTTTAAGGTTCTCATAATTCATGCATGAAAGGGTTAATAAGCCATCCAAACGTTGATTTTGACAGATGTTTGGACTCTCCCATGTTAGATTATCACCCCCCACCCCCCAAAAAAAAAAAAAAAAGGGGAAGCAAGGGGTATTGTCTTTGGTTTGGTTTGCTTGTTTGTTTGTTTGTTTAACACTCTAGCAGCAAAACTATTGGTTAAATCCATACCAAATTTGGTTTATAGGTTGCCAGTGACCCAGAATAGATGTAATTACATTTTGGGAAAAGTAGGTCAAAGTTAATTTTTTTTTTTTTACTAGCGGCATTGTACCTGTGGTGCCATTGTACAATAGCATGAAAAGTAGAACTTGTCTGCCACCACTATCCATTTGTAAACTACCATTTAATCATGCATTATGCAGGTAATAATTTGAGCTAACATGAGGCATGAAGGGAAGAGCATGCATTTGTTTGGCCTGTCAAGCATGATTAACCCTTTCATGCACGAATTATGAGAATTTTAGTCAATATTTTTTCTTGAGTGATTTTATTCCTCTTCTGGCATTAAAAAAAAAAACAATGCAATTGAAAATTTTTCATGAACCTATTTTTCATGGAGTTACAAACTCAGCTGGACACCATGCATTTAATTTTTGAAGCAAAGAAACATGTATTTAAAACCCATCATCAGAAAGTGATATACTGTGTGAAAACTATGAAATAAAAACATTTTTAAATGCTGCTAATGCCGTTTTCTCACATTTTAACATACTCCAATATTAATTGTTACTCACTTCATGGAGATAATAGGCAAAAAAAACAATACCTTTTTGTGCAAAAAAAAAAAAAAACCCTGTTAATTACAGTCTAATAATAATTAGCAATTGATTTACACTAAAACGTGTTAGTGCAGATCAGGTTTATCAAAAACAGCAAAGGTACAGTAAAGGTATGAGTTGCAGTGCTTGTGATGGTGCATAAGTGTCCACTGTGTTGGCTGATATGGAACTAAAACAACAAAACCCATGAATATACAAGAGAACAGCTGTAGAAGAACTGTCCACTGGAGTGACCACTACGCATGAAAAGGTTAAATTTATACAGCAGTAGGGAACTGCAGCCTTCACATTGTAGCATCATCTGCTAGCAGTAGAAATTTCCAAACGGCAGCATAACCACTTCTGAAAATGGAGTATGGCGGCAGGGATGAAGAATTCAAAGTAGAGAGGCTAAAATCACCCAGTATACCTCACAACATTTGAATACGGACATAAAATTGTGCCTAGTAGATAGTCAGGTAATGTTTTTTTTCATTTGGCAAGTTTGGCGGCGATCGGGCCTGTGAAGGCTGAGGAAAATCCGTCCAAACGCCCTCCTGTGCTGCAACATCGATCGATCAGACACAGAACATGCATTATATAGTAGGATGAATTTTTACAATCATTTTTCTTCTCCCATTTATGTTTATGTTAATGCATTTGGCAGACGCTTTTTTTCCAAAGCAACTTACAGGGGAAAACCAATTAAATCACTCAATCAATCAAATTTTATTTATATAATGCCAGATCACAAAAAAGTTATCTCATGACACTTTATATATAGAGTTGGTCAAAAACCAGACTCTAAGCCAATTTACAGAAACCCAACAGAATCCTCCAGGAGCAAACACTCGTGACTGGTGACAGTGGCGAGGAAAAACTTCCCTTTAAAAGCAGAAACCTGGAGCAGACCCAGACTCCTGGAGGATGGCCGTCTGCCTTGACCAGTTGGGGTTAAAGAGAGAGGGTAAAGAAAGAGAAAAAGAGAGAGCGATAGAGATAGAGACTGGGGGGGAGTAGGGGGAGACACATGGAGGCAGTTGAGGATAAGTGAGTGGTGATGATGAGGGCAGGGAAGAGGCAGGACCACCGCAGCAGGTCCAGAAATAATCCTGGAAGAATCTGTGATAATCCTGGGAAAAACCTTATTAGAATATTTAAGATGGAATGTTTGAATGATGGAATGTTTATTTATAATGGGCAAAATTTCACATGTCTATAATAACAACATCAATTTTGTTTCTATTAACTTCAAACTTGGCACATATATAGAGGTAATTGATTTACAGTACTGACATCAACACATGTATAGACATGATGACATCAGCTGGATCGATGCCAAAATAAGATACAATACGTGCAAGAGGCGGGGTTTGTTGTGCCTGGAACCACTTGTTTATATATTATAATAATAATAATAATAATAACAATAATAATTATAATAATAATAATAATAATAATAATAATAATAATAATAATAATAATAATAATAATGGATTGGATTTATATAGCGCCTTTCTAGACACCCAAAGCGTATATTTCATAGACAAACTGAATTATCCATCTAGAACAGGGGTGTCAAAGTCATCTTAGTTCAGGGGCCACATTTAGCTAAATTTGATCTGAAGTGGGCCGAACCAGTGAAATAATAACATAATGATATATAAATAATGTCAACTCCAAACTTTTCTCTGTGTTTAAGAGTGAAAAAAGTATATTTACATTAGGAAAAGGTTTACATCTACAAACTGTCCTTTCAAACAATGTGAATAACATGAACAAACTGAAAAAATAAGTGTAATTTTAACAATATTCTGCCTCAGTGTATCATTTACACATGTACATTATAACCTACAGATCACAGTGGATTTATAAACATACAAAACATTTAATAACACGCAGAATATTGTTAAAATTGTACTTACTTCTCTTAAGACATTTCAGGTTGTTCATATTTGTTCAGGTTATTAGCATTTTTTGTGAAGTTATACTTTGTTTTAGTGTAAATACATGAAAATATTTACATTTACAAAGAGAAACGTTTGGAGTTGCAATTATTTATATGTTATTGTGATAATATTTTACCGATTTGACCCACTTGAGATTGAATTAGTCTGAATGTGGAACCTGAACTAAAAGGATTGTTAATATCTTAGTGTAATTTTTGCATTTCACAACTTCATCCCAAGGGCCAAACCGGACCCTTGGGATGCCAGATTTGGCCCCCGAGCCGCATGTTTGACACCTGTGATCTAGAATATTACAACTGAAAAAACCCCAATGTGTCTCTTGCTTCCAGAAACCTGCAGCAGAACGTGAGCGACCGCGGCCAGCTCAGGTACCTGACCGGAGAATGGTTTTACGAGACCAAGCAGCTTCGGCATCAGGATCGCATCCACGGCTCGGACATCATCAGGGCGTCAATGAAACACACACATAAACCTCTGACCATCTGTGAGTCCGATACATCCCTCTGTTCATACAACACACACTTTAATGACCCCATAATGGACGTATACACAGAAAACCTCACAGTATTCTCTTGTGAAGAGCAGGAGTCACTGAGATTTGTCTCTTCCATTTTACATAAATCATTATATTCACTCATTAACCCAAAAAGACCCAGTGTTACTTTTGTGGCAGTTCCCAAATTAATTACATTCCCAAAATGGAGTTTCCATTCCATATTTCCATTTACAAACTGTCCTTTCACAAAAAAAAAAGATGCAAATAACCAGAAAAAACTGACATTTCTTAAGAAAAATAAGTGCAATTTTAACAATATTATGCCTCAACTTATCATTTATACATGTGCGTTACACACAATGTTACACAGAACAGGCATAATATTGTTAAAATTGCACTAAATTTACTTTAGACATTTCAGGTTGTTTGTATTTGTTCAGGTTATTCACATTTTATTGTGAAAGGATAGTTTGTTAATGTAAATATTTCCATAATTTAATGTTTTTGTATTTTTGTACCAAAGCAAAGAAAGGTTTGTAGTTGTCAATGTCTATAAGTTATTATTCTGTTATTTTACTTGAGATCCCATTGGTCTGTATGTCTCTCCTGAACTAAAATGAGTTCAAAACCCTTGATTGTTAATATCTTAAGTGGAATTTTTGCACTTCAGCGGGCCCGTTTTGGCCCGTGGGCCATATGTTTGACACCCCTGTTATAAAGCTTCACTTATGAGGGGGGGCTGGAAAGTTCATAGCCTGACTAAGAAGAAGTTATTCCACAGCAGTGAAACTTGGCATACATTAAATTCAACCTCTCCTGATACTAACTGCATGGTTTCCTTCCAGATAAACCCACACTGGATAAATAATTTAGGACTTTGAAAAGCAGTACCAGAGACATTTGGTGAACCATCCGTGGCACCGTGGTCTTATCAAATGTCTGCAGAAAAAGGGGTTAGCCCCCAAGGACATTCATGCTGACATGGTTGCGAGAGGAGATGATGCTCCAGCTTTATCAACTGTGCAAAACTGGGAAGCTGAATTTAAGAGGGGTAGGGAGAACGAGGGAGGGGTGAAAAGCAAGCATTTTCATGAAATGTCTGTAGTACTACTTTCCAAAGTCCTAAATTATTTATCCAATGTGGGTTTGTCTGGAAGGAAACCATGCAGTTAGTATCAGGAAAGGTTGAATTTAATGTATGCCAAGTTTCATTGCTGTGGAATAACTCCTTGGTCAGGCTATGAACTTTTCAGCCCCCCCTCGTATGCTTTGCAGTACATTACTGGTCTGACACATTTACTGTAGTTTAATCAAACAGTCACTGGTATAACTGTATGAACGCTGTGTTGCAGTGGAGCTTTCCCAGATCCTGCCTGAAAGGCCCAGTTTTGTCAGCAGTGAAAATAAGGAAGTGTTTGTGCCGCCCGTTCTCTCTGGTCTGCTTCAGGAGCCACAACTCGGCAATCACAGGTGAGTTTGGTGAATGAAAGAGAAACGCACAAAGTCACAAAACGCCTGGTGTTGAACCAGACCCTGTCCACCGACTCACGACACTGGTATACACATTTTTGGAAATTGCCTGCTTACTAAAACTACCTTTAGCCTATTTGTTATGTAAATGCTGGGTTTGTGTATTTATTGAGTAGACTGGGTGTTTACAATGCTGCTGCTGCTGCTGCTGCTGCTGCTTAGCTTGGCTAAGCTAGAAAGCATGTAGAAGTATTTTCTGTAGTAATAGGCTTATTTGCAATGATGTGTAACACTGTTATGGCAACATTTCTCTGTGCCAATGAGTTCGATAAGGGGTGTTGTCTTAAAGTTATAGGACTGATTGAATATCAGTGTCAGAATGTTTCAGAATCAGAGTACTTTATTAATCCAAAGGAGAAATGTTTGTGTGTGTTACAGTTGCTCCATTCAAGTATAATAAAAAGTAGCGGGGAAGAAATTATCAGTACAAGAAAAAGAAAAGCTCCAAATGAATAAATAAATACATCGGCTAAAATTTACTTAGGGGGTCAAATGAGTGGCCATTTTTGTCAAAAAAAAAAGTTGTAAGAAATGCATAGAACTGTGTTGAAATAATGCTCATACATTTGTGCACAGACTACTGATATTATTTGACAGTGGAAGCTATATTTTCAGAAATATGATTTTGAATAGCACGTGTACGTGAAAACTTTTGCTGGTGGACAGACGTGACATTACCCACGATAATCTGGTCAGTACCAGTACTTTATTGGTAATAAACTTATATACTTACTATTGCTAATTCTCCTCTTATTCATAAATGTTCGTGTTGTGGATCTAAAACAATAACAGCTGACACAAAAACACAAAATGTGGCAGTGGACGGATGTGACATGGTTGTTACAGATCCCATCATACTGATGCTCGGCAGCCATGTCACTGTTTCCACAAATGATCCCTGTGCAAAAACTAGGATCAGAATTATTTATTGTATAGTTTATCATCAGACTAAAGAGTAAATAAAATATAGAATTGTTATTTCTTTATAAAAATGCTTATTATTAGAAAACTGTTGATTTAAAAAGTGACATGTGACATTCTTAATGTATGTATTGGCATAACATAAGCAGGATGGATCAGCACCATACTCCAACCTGTACAAATAAAACATGTGATATGTAGGATAGAATCTTGTAAGAAAAATTGGGAATCTAAAAGAATAGAATATTTGTTTTTCTGGTAAATTCAGTTAAAATATAACTTTGCCATTTGTGACATGAAAATATAGCATTAATTGTGATGAAATTGGACATTTTTGAGCTGAAAACATAGTTCATATGACCATCAACATGTTGCACCAGAACTGAAATCCTGTAAATTTGCAGAACTTGCATTTACCAACACAAAGTTCCTTTAAGGATTCACTTATATTGATTTCTTATGCACAAAGACATAAATAAGACCTCTAAGTAAGTTTTAGCCGACATACATGCATACATATAGATACATACGTACATACATACATACATACTAGGGGTGTAATGGTGCACTTGTTTGCACCGAACCGTTTCAGTTCGGGGCCTTCGGTAAAATACAGAGGTGTACTGTACGAATATATGTAACCTAAGTGAAGAACGTAAACACTCAGGAAGTAGGGTGGACACAAGCAGAACCCATGTGCAGGGTTTCCTCTATACATTCTGCAGCGGTGGCACACCACTGCTGAATTCTCAACGCTGCAGCAAAAAAAAAAACCCAAAAAACACTTTATTCTGAGGCTGGGATGCTGATAAGGGGGGTTAAACATGGCAACAGAGAGTATAACAGAGGCACAGAAACGGGGTCGGGTGTTCGAAAGCTGTTAAGTTTCAGTTTTCGGTAGTTATGGAGCACACACCCCCATAACCGCCCTTCACTTGTCTCCTTTACTGTGCCAAAAACGTATCGAAAATGTTCCGAACTGAAATTTTTAGTACCATTACACCCCTAATAGATACACACATACATACAACTGTACATGTTAAAACACTCTATTGAAACACAATTGTAAATCAGTAATTAGTGCGATATTGCAGCATGGCTGGGAGGAATGGCAAGAAGTTTGATAATTGAGATATGAGGAGCATAGGCAATACTTTTACTGTAACAAATGCATGTCTATAGAGATGTTTAGAACAGGACATAAACAGTTGACTGGTCCAGATGAGGGAGGTAAAGGACTGTTGTTCCTATAGCTTTCACTTATGGTAGGCATTAAGGAAATAAAAATAAACATAAAAAGGCTGATAAATATCATCATACACACACATTAACCTAAATTCACACAAGCACAATAACCCCGCTGAACCCATGCACATAACACAGAGCATTATAGAGCATAAAATCCAATACCCACAATGAAATGCGGCAAACACGCCACAATATGTAATAGAATTTTTATTGTTCATTTACTGAAAGCCTTTTAACTTCTTCTTTTATCTGTTGGTTAAGTGTTTATGCTATGAAAGACAAGAACAGTCTGTATGCTATTGTAAAAATATGCTCCAAGATCATTGGAGTCAGACACAGAGACTTGTCTTCCCTCTGGGAGCTTCAGGTGGAGAGAAAAGCCCAGTCCATCGTCAGGGACCCTCACCATGTGTTGCATCTGAAGTTTGCCTTGATGCCTTCAGGCCAGTGTTACCACGCTCCTCAGAGGAGAACCAACAGATATTCAAAATCTTTTATTCCTTCAGCTATCACCCTTTTAAACTCTGACAGAAGCCATTTTAGTCATTTTGTATGATTTTTTTTGTTGTTGTAGTTTTTTTTTTTCTTTTTTAGCTTACCGGCTGACAGGCTGTAAGCTATTGTTGTCATGCGGCGTCCGTCGTCGTCTGTTGTCCGTTACAAAAATTTCAATCATCTTCTTCTCCGAAACTACAATTCCAATTGACTTCAAACTATACAGCTTATTTATGATAATGTCAACAAAAGTTAGTGAAATTATTTGGATCTGGATCTGATTCTGGATTTGGTGTGACTTTGAAAAATTTCCCCATTAAAAGAGATAGGAAGTGGATCGATGCAATAACTCAGTAAATATTATAATAATAATAATAATAATAATAATAATAATAATAATAATAATAATAATACATTTTATTTATAAGTGCCTTTCAAGACATCCAAGGACACCGTACAACAAGATAAAACAAACAATCCATAAAATACAAAGAAATAAACAGATTAAAACAAATAATTTCTATATCAAGAAATAAAGTTGTAGAATGTAAATATATGATATAAATGATATCAAGTTGACATTTCTACAGTCCAGCCTTGATGGGGAGATGACCAAAACATAATGGCCACATGCTGATCAGGATCTTCTTCTGGATCCGGGAACTTACAGAAAATTTAACATGGGCTCTTATGGGGAAAACATTTCAATCGTCTTTTTCTCCCAACCTCCAGTTCTGATTGACTTCAAACTTGGTATACAGCTTCTTTATGAAGATGTCAATACAAGGTATTGAAATTATGTCGATCTGGATCTGATTCTGGATTTGGTGTGACTTTGAAAAATTTTCCTGTTGTAAGAGATAGGAAGTGGATTGATCCAATAAATCAGTATCAGTGATATCAAGTTGGAATTTGAATTTTTTACAGATCTGATTGGAATATGACCAAAACATGGGCTATTTCTGTAATATAATAAATACACAGAACTGGGTGATACTAAATGGCATCTGGATACATTTCCCAAAGCTTTTAATTTGGCCGGTAAGCTACAGGGCCATTGGTCCTATTTTTTAAATATTAGCGGAACTATTAGGGTCTTTTAGTCTTTTAGTCTGCATTGGTATTTATTGACTATTTATTGTTGATTATTTAAATGCATTTATTCATAGTTGCTTTCACTAGTCCTGTATTTGTGCACTGATTTATTTATGTTTGTCACATTGCACTTTGGATGTGGGCTGATGTCTGTGGTAAGCTGCAAATGAATTGCCCGTATGGGATAAATAAAGTTTTCTGAATCTGAATCTAGACAATATATTAACAATATGACAATTACAGAAATATACATAAATAAGTGTGCAAAAATGGTTGCATTATTAAAACTATGCGATTATAATGTGGACTTGGAATGATTTGGTTTGGGTTTTAGACTTTGCTAGTCTGGGTACTGGTCATTTTCAGAAAACTTCCCTATAACCGTTACAAATACAGTCTGCAGTAAATGTATTTAAGTGCCATTGGTATTGAATTGTGTAATCTGGAGTATTCAGTCTGACAGTTTTGGATACGGGTGCAATGGCATCTAAGAGTACAAACCGTATTAAGCATATGCTAATCAGTGTAATGATGGAAAGTCTTCGGTCCCACATAACTCGCAAACCCCTGATTTAGACCCTAACACTGTAAGCACCGCGAGTAAAGTGCAAGTGTAAACAAAACCTGATCAGCGCCGTCTGTTCTGTTATTATGAGCGCCATCACATGCGTCTCTAGTAGAGTAGATTACAGTATATGAGTATGATGGCTCATGCACATGGTAAAGAGATGCTTAGTAATTGGCCCTGCAGTTCTCAGTAATCCTCTTATAGGGTCAGGTCTCACATGTTTGTGTTTTCTATCCATCCAAAGGGCAGTGCTGACACTTTTAAAATATTACACACACCTCAGTGTCAGGTGTAGGCTGGTTTATGTCTGGACTATTTTTACCTCATTTAATGGTATGAAGCATATTTGAGGTTTTATGGAAATGCCTCAATAAACAAGAGTACATCGGAGAATGGGAATTACACACTGCAAAAAAGGCATCTAAAAACAAGATGAAAACACTAAATCTGAGGAAAAAGGTACTCAAAACATGTGGAATATCTGTCCATACAGCAAGACAATTTCACTTGACAAGATTTTTGGAATTAAGGTTGTTAAATCTAGAAATAAAAATGTCTGCAGATGTATGAACGCTTAAAATAATAAATTAACTCTTAAAACAAGATAAATTACCTAACACAGTGGTTCCCAACCTTTTTTTGGCTCATGACCCCATTTGATGTTAATTTCTAGCGACCCCAGACATTTAAAACAGAGACTTTTTTTTTTTTTTGTGCTAAAATTAATTTGTTTTTGATCATGTAATAGTTTGCTATACTATGTTGCAAAAAAACTTTCATTTTAGATGACATTTAGTCTATAGAAAGTATATTGTTATGGACGGAGGCAGAAAAGCCAGGTGTAGATTACTGCACAGTGAGAATTTTACTTTCCTTGGTCAGGATATGTACAGTCAGTCCAGCTTGGATTTACAAGGCTGACAATTAATACTGAACAAACAAGAACTCAAACTATGAATTCTGAAAGAGCTGCAGCATCTGAAACTGACCACAATGAACATTTGACAGATAAACAGAACCACAGTGCTTCAGTTTCAGCTTCACAGTTTGTCACGTCTTTTATGGATTGGGATTGTCTCTGTCAACTCACCATATATTTTTTATTAGTAAGGTTTTTTTTTTTTGTTTTTTTTTTTTTATCAATTGCTAGAAATTTCAGGCGACCCCATTTGAATTCCAGGCGACCCCACGTGGGGTCCCGACCCCAAGGTTGAAAAACACTGATCTAACACTTCTAAATCTACGTTTTTTTCATCATGGTAAGAACCAAATAATTTGCAGTGCAGAGTAGGATTATAGAATGAAAGCAGATTTCCAGTGATGTAATGTGGTCTTATACTTTTACACAAGTCTTTTACCTAATTACAAAGTTAAAGTACTTTTATTTACCATTTCCATTTTATCTTGCTTTATACATTCACTCCATTAAATCTCATCTGTAGATATTTGTGACAAACTGAAGACCTACAGGGGTTGGACAAAATAATGGAAACACCTTAAAAAATCAGCAAAATATAATTTAATATGCTGTAGGTCCGCCTTTTGCGTCAATTACAGCCTCAATTCTCCGAGGTATTGATTCATACAACTTGTGAATTGTTTCCAAAGGAATTTTAAGCCATTCTTCAGTTAGAATACCCTCCAACTCTTTTAGAGACGATGGCGGTGGAAATCGACGTCTTACTTGAATCTCTAAAACTGACCGTAAATGCTCAATAATGTTGAGGTCTGGGGACTGTGCCGGCCATACGAGATGCTCAACTTCATTAGAATGTTCCTCATGCCATTCTTTAACAATTCTAGCTGTTTGGATTGGGGCATTATCATCTTGAGGTGAAGGTGTTTCCATTATTTTGTCCAACCCCTGTACATGTTCCTCAATGGGCAGATAAAATTATTGTCTTTCTTAAGCTAAATAAAGTCCTTAAAATGCAGTGTAACAAAACTCATGACGTTTTGAGATGCATGGTTCTAATACGACAGCAATGCTTTATAGATGTTGTGATCTAATAGAATATGATTCATTGCTTTAGACCACAGGTGTCAAACCTGTGGACCAAAACTGGCCAGACAAAGGGTCCAATCTGGCTCGTGGGATGAATTTGTGAAATGCAAAAATTATACTGAAGATATTAACAATCAGTGATGTCAAAATCATCATATTTCAGGTTCCACTTACAGACCAATTTAAGCTCAAGTGGGTTAGACCAATAAAATACTGTCATACGAACCTTTAAATAAAGACAATCCCAAATTTTTCTCTTTATTTTAGTGTAAAAAAAAATCCAAATTACATGAAAATGTTTACATTTACAAACAAAAAATGTGAATAACCTGAAAAAATATGAACAGCTTGAAATGTCTTAAGACAACTAAGTGCTATTTTAATAATATTATGCCTGTTAATAAATGTTTTGTGTATTTGTAGATCCACTGTGATGTGTAATTTGTAATGCACATGTGTAAATGATAAACTGAGACATAATATTGTTAAAATTGCACTTACTTTTCTGAAGACATTTCAAGTTGTTCATGTTATTCACATTTTAAGGGAAACTTTGTCAATATAAACATTTTCATAATGTAACTTTTACTTCAATTGTATTTTTTTCACTGTTATTATTTTATTGGTTCGACCTACTTGAGATCATATTGCACTGAATGTGGCCCCAGAACTGAACTGATTTTCACACCCCTGTTTTAGACTAAACTACCAACAGTTTATAGAGCATTTTGGTTAACTGAAGTGAAGTATATGAACACTTTTTGGACCACTCCAAATTTCCTGATTTGTCTTTTGGAAAGGCCTTGGGAGTTCAGTTCTAGTTGTAATTCCTGTTTTTACCTGCTGATTGTCATCTTTGTCTTTTTAACAGGGATCAAAACCAGAACCCTTATGAACCACAAGAGACACCTAAACTTGCCGTATTGTCGCCCACAAAGGTAGGATGACAAGAAATAATATACATTGTGGAAGATACATTTAGTTGGCTTCATGTTTTAATGCCGGCCTGATCCCAATCAAGGTGCACAAGTATATTTGCAGAAGTTATTAATCAGTTTGCAAAAAGATACCCCCAAAACCATTCCCAAAATGTTTCTTTGGCCATCTTATGACTAGATCTTGCAATTCTCCAAATTTGAAGAAAATCGGGAAAAAAAATGATAAAATGGCGACCCAATGAGCATGAAAACATGCACAATTTTATTGTTATAAGAGACCAAAATTATTGTACATAATGTTTTGTAACACAACAAATAATTACGACTCAACTCCTGTGTCTTTTTTATTACAAAATACACAGTCACATTGCTTTTCATTTATTGATCATTTGTATTGAACAGCTGTTTGATTATCAATTCTTATTTTAAGTATTAAGACAATCAACCATTTTGTTCTGAAAACCCTTCTTTTACAGCCCTTTAATTGTAATAAAAGAATGGGAACCTGTTATTTAAGTATTATTATGACTAAATATGCACAACTAGACAGATTTTGGTATGCTCCCTGGCTGCAGAAAATTTGGTAACAATGTGGCAAACGGATGTTTATGTCCAACCGCATGTTTTCAATGGTGCGTTGCTCACCAAAATTCATGTAGTGTCCGTACACCAATATACTTCCATCAATAATATCGCATATATGCCTTATAGATATATTGTTATAACTTGTTCACAAATGTTTATTTACTCCTGTACCAGGAAGACTTAGTTAAAGATCTAACAGAGATGTGACCATGTGGTAAGCCAGATTTCCATTCCAATCTTGTAGAGTCCGTACACCAAGTAGTGTCCATACACCATATTCAAAATATGTGGGTCTAATTTTATTGTTTCTGTCAATATATGGAATTTTTCAGCACTCATGCTTTGGACACGACATCTGTGCAATAAACAATGTATGATTATCCTGAGTGCTGAAACATTTGTATATCTTTGTAGGCATTAAATATGGAGGCTATTAGGCTGTAGTGTACACTGAATAATTTCTGATTTGACAGGGGTAAGCCTGTGAAATTTTTAGTAGACACCATAATACAAAAATATTTTAGACTTTAAAAGAGAAATATCAGACAAATAAAATTGCCTGTCTGATTTTTTGATAGAGCAATATTATTTTTTATCTATATGTGCACCCTTTCTGGTACCCTTGATAGTGATCAGGCCGTGCTCATTCAAGTATTAAAAGTGTCTTCTATTCTCGTTAAAGCCACGGAAAAACCCATTCAACAATGAGCTCATAGAATCACACAGTCCTGAGGAAAGTAGCAGCCAGTCGGTGGATGTATCAGTGCATCAAATCCTGTCGACAAGTAACGGTGAGTTTGTGCTGCAGTATTTTACTTCACAATGTAGTTTTTATCTCAAAGCACTTGATTTAATGACAAATAATGTGTTATGTCTCGAAATGAGGGGACTACTTGACGGACAAATCGTGAAAGCATTTACTTAGAAAATAAAGTAAGTGTGGTTTTACAATTTTCTTTTGATGTTCAGGTGTTTGGGGCCGCTGGGCTTTGGCAGATGCAGCATGTTGGCATGAACTGTTTTTGCATGGCAAGCAAAAGCATGTACTGGCTTGTCCTTTCTATCAAATTCAGCTTCTGATGTTATTATATGTCATCTTTGTTTCAATTCAGTTTTGAAAAAAAAAAAAAAAAAAGCAACTATTGTCAGAGATTAAATCATTTCCTGTGTTGCTTAAAGATAAAGTTTTGCTCTTGAGAGGCTGATAATATTTTTGAGTTGAGCTTCTCAAATAATTGGTGTGAAATGACCCCGAGAGCTGGGACCTCAGACTTTCCCAGAGGCTGCCGATGTGAAGGAAGTCCAAACACACAAGGCTGCCAGACTAGTCAGGGGATTATGCAGAAATACATTCCAAAGCTTTAATCTGTACTGCATGACTTGTGGCTGCTGGAATCATTTCACAGGAACTATGAAAACAACACTATCGAGAGCGAGACTAGACCAGAAGAAGCAAACTGAAGAAAACAGATAGTAAAAAGATAAAATAACTTCTTGCAGGGGAGAGTGCACAAAAGTCCACGAAGTTGTGCAATGCACATGTGTTGAAAGCCATAAACTGAAACAGGTCCACTTTAACCCTTTCATGCATAGTGGTCACTCCAGTGGACAGTTGTTCAAAGCTGTTCTTTTGTATATTCATGGATTTTCTTGTTTTAGCTCCATACTAGCCAACACAGTGAATGATAACACTGGGTTACAAAAAAATGTTTTTTGCAAGTTGTTTAGCTTTTTTCAACTGAATTAGGACCATTTTGCACCGCTAAATCCAAAAATGACATCTGTTTTTCTCAATCAGGTCAGGTTTTTTTGCTCATTTGATTTTGAAAAATTTGATCTTCTCACAAAATTGATTATATTTTTGTGACTTTATCAGTCGATTTTTTATATAGTTCTCACCCAAAATAGGTTTTAAGAGAAAAAAAATCATTTTCCAACAGGATTCCTGTTAGGTACAACGGTGTATTCACCGCAGATGTAGCAGAATACATCAGGCTTATTTTTGCAAGATCTTCTAGTCGAAGCCATTTCATTCACCTGTAATATTAAAAAAAACATTAATCATAAATTGGCAAAAGTAAAATCTTCAGAACTCGTTTATTGCAAGAAATATGAAAGAATTTTGTATCATATGATGTGAAATGCCCATAAATGTAAGCAAAAATGTTAAAAAGCCAATATGTAGCATAGTTCAGAAAGTTGACCTGATTGAGCAAAATTAATGTGATTTTTGGATTCAGCACACCAAAATTATCCTAAATCAGCTCAAAAAACTTAAACAATAAATTTGTTGTTGACCAGTGTAATGCATCATCCCATACACTGACATTCATACCGTTACTGTAACTTTGCTGTTTTTGATAAACCAGTAACGCGTTTTAGTGTAAATCAATTAATTGTTATTAGACTGGAATTAACAGTTGTTTTTTTTTTTAACAAAAAGGTTTTTAATAAATATATATTATCTGGGGTGCCATTAGCAAATGTGGGCCCCATGAAAGGTAAACATTGTGGGCCCTGCATAAAATAAAGTATCCATAAATTTATTGCCGGAGCGGGGGGGGGGGGGGTATGTACATAGTGTAGAGGTAGGAGGTATATACGTGGGGGTGCATTCCAATGTAACTGGCGTGAAACAGAAAGTGAAACTTAACTTTGGATGTCCGACTCCACTGAGCCCCCTGGGAATGCTGGGCCCCATGAATTTGTCATGTTTACCCTCCCTTTATGGCACTCCAGTATATTATCTCCATGAAGTGAGTAATAACTAGCATTAGAGTATATTAAAATGTGAGAAAACATCAGATTAGCAGCATTAAAAATGTTTTTATTTCATAGTTTTTATATCACTTTCTGATATTGGGTTTTAAATACATGTTTCTTTGCTTCAAAAATTAAATCCATGGTGTAGCTAAGTGGACATTTTTGTAACTCCATGAAAAAAAAAAATGTCGATGGCGTTGTTTTTTTCATGCCTGAGAAGAAAAAATCTTGACTAAGGTTCTCATAATTCATGCATGAAAGGGTTAAAATATCTACAAATGTCTGGGACTATGTTCAAGTGGGTCTACACAGTGTTTATATTCCAAACTCTTAACAGCAGGGGGAAGTCTTGTACTAGAACACACTCAGAACTATTGAAACACCAACGAATCAACACCATGTATCCACAGACTGTATCACTCACTGAATAAAGTATAAAGCTCCTCGTCTACACACATCCGTATTATGGTATTATCAAGTTTTCTGGATGATCAAACTAAAACTCATTGACGCTTATAAGCTTCTTTCCTCTGGATGGAGGTTTTTAGTCTCAAGGTGCAGGACAAAGCGTTATAAAAACAGCTTTGTTCCTGTCGCCGTCACTGAGCTCAATAAGAAGTAGTGACATTGCACGTTATTTTATTTATTTATCCTATTTCTTAGCTCTATTTACTATTGTGACTTTTAAATTTAAAAAAAAATGCATGTTCTTATGCTGGTTTTTATCCCAGAGACTGTTTTTATTTCCCTAAGGTTTTTTTTTATTGTGTTTTGTTTTTATTTATCTTGATCTTATTTGTCTTATCTTATCTTTTTATTTATCCTTGCTGCTATATTGGTGAATGGTGGAACACTGAGCACTTTTTTTGTCTTGACACTCAATCAAGTACCTGCCTGTCAGGTTCAATGTGTGTTTTGTAATGGAATGCCAAATGCAGTCATTTTTTCTGCAAAACAAATCTACCCACGGGTATAAATAAAGTAACCTTGAACTTATTTTGACAGTCCGTTACCAAGATTATTATCGTTAACGAAAACTAACAAAATGACGAAAACTAGAATTGAAAAAACATTTTCGTTAACTGAAATAAATAAAAACTATAATTAAAAGAAAAAAACGATAACTAACTGAAACTGTATTGTGTGTTTACAAAACTAACTAAAAGAGATAAAAATGATGGATAAAATTCCCTTCGTTTTCATCTTTGTCAATGTCGGATTGATATGAAAGTGATTTATTTCACTCTAGCAATTTTAGCTAGCGGCACCATATGGAATTTAACGGTCCGTCACTTGTGGTTTCCAGTCGTCTTCTGGTCCCCACTCTACCTGGAAGCATGCAGACTAAAGTAGGGAGAAAGCAGCAGAGTTCTGTCTGGGATTTATTTGAATATGATGGCGAAGAAGATAAAAGATACGACAAAACTAAAATTAAAACTAAACTAAACTAAAACTAAGCATTTAGAAAAAAAAAAGAAAACTAATAAAAACTAGCAAACCTGCTCTAAAAACAAATTAAAATTAACTGAATTAGTGAAAAAAAAGTCAAAACTAAACTATAATGAAAAATCCAAAACTGTTATAACCTTGTCTGTTACGCAACACTTCATGTGCTACGTCAGCTGATAGTTTACATTATAGCTCTGTTAGCTTAGCTCTGTTTTTAGACAGAAACATCCACAGTAAAATCACAAATCACGTGTTTTCTGTACAGTTTGTGTGGTCGGTACCCAAACTAAAGATCTGTTTGGAATCGTCAAGGTCAGAACTGTCACAGTTTAGTCTGAACCGTGGATCAACAAACGGCAACTTGGCAAAGATAATAACATCACATAATAACTTCATACCATCGTAAGCCTCAGAATCACTTTCACCCATGTAGAATAAACGCTGCAAAAATATAATATTATATGACAATAATATGTAATTTACTTTCCAGTTTTATAGTCTGAAAAACATGATTCCAAGACCGTAGTTGCTCTACCTGCAAGCCAAGCTAAGTGCAACAACTGTTAACTTTTTTTGACTCGTTTTTGATCAGAATATGGTCATGTAAAAATATAAGACCATACAAACAGTTTCTACACCAACGCAGAGCAAAACTACCACAATATGTCCATGCTGAAACATTGCTTTTTGTTTCTTTCAGAGTTTTTACCATCACCTGAGAGCTGCAATCCCTTCATCACACTCCTAAAAGAAGATCGTATCACTTGCCCTGTTACCCAGAATGCACCTGAAAACAGTGCAGTCAGTACCAGGTCTCAGGACGCTGTTGATGAAGCAGACGGGTTAGAAGAAAGAGAGACTAACCCTGCGTCTCCACAGAGCATCCTCAAGCACTTGTCCACCTCGGACTACACAGACTCACACATTCCAGTAAATGTGGACCCTCCCTCTGAAACCTGGGCGGACAGGAAACAGGTGAGGTTCAGCTCTGCGGTTGGTCGGCGGGTGGTGGAATGGCAGGATGGGAAGGAGATGGGAGAACACAGTCTGCTGGACGTCGACTCCATCACTTCATCTGAGGAGGAAAACAAGAGCGACTCAAAGAAGACTGGCACATGTAGACCTTTAGTAGGACAGACTCAAGTGGATTCAAGAGATGATGAAGTTGGGTGTGAAGAGGATCAAAACCTCCAAACCCAAGATGTGGACCAACACCAGGTCATTGGTGGTAAGAATTAAACACTAGCATCTACACCAAACAGTCACTGGTTTACAGCCATGGACGAGTTTTGACAGTGACAGAAACTTTGTTACCTCCGCCAAGGAGGTTTTGTTTTTGCCGGCGTTGGTTTGTCTGTTTGTCTGTGTGCAAGATAACTCAAAAAGTTATGTACGGATTTGGATGACAATTTCAGGAAATTTTGATACTGGCACAAGGAACACACGATTAAATTTTGGTGGTGATCAGGGGGGCACAGATCTGCCTTGGTGGAGGTCTGCGCTCTCTGAGTGCTTTTCTAGTTTTCACATGCTTTGCTGCTTCAGTTTTTTTTTTTGGTTAACATATATTTATTGTTTTTCATTCATACAAAATAATCAAACACTGTGAACCTCTTGAACATGGCAGAGAAGAAATAGATAATAATAACAATAACAATAATAATAATAATAATAATTATATATATATATATACAGGGGTTGGACAAAATAATGGAAACACCTTAAAAAATCAGCAAAATATAATTTAATATGGTGTAGGTCCGCCTTTTGCGTCAATTACAGCCTCAATTCTCCGAGGTATTGATTCATACAACTTGTGAATTGTTTCCAAAGGAATTTTAAGCCATTCTTCAGTTAGAATACCCTCCAACTCTTTTAGAGACGATGGCGGTGGAAATCGACGTCTTACTTGAATCTCTAAAACTGACCATAAATGCTCAATAATGTTGAGGTCTGGGGACTGTGCCGGCCATACGAGATGCTCAACTTCATTAGAATGTTCCTCATGCCATTCTTTAACAATTCTAGCTGTTTGGATTGGGGCATTATCATCTTGAGGTGAAGGTGTTTCCATTATTTTGTCCAACCCCTATATATATATATATATATATATATATATTATATGCAAAATAATTAAATACATTCATGAAATGAAAATAAATAAAAATTAACCTCGAAAAGATGTCACTGTTATTGTGCTGAGAGTATAGAATAGAAACAACAAATTAAATTACATAAAAAACTAGAAAAACACTCAGAGAGCCCAGACCTCCGCCAAGGCAGATCAGTACCCCCCCACCCCTGATCACCACCAAAATTTAATCATTTGTTCCTTGTGTCAATATCAACATTTCCTGAAATTTTCATCCAAATCCGTCTAAAACTTTTTGAGGTATCTTGCACACAGACAGACAGACAGACAGACAAACCAACACCGGCAAAAACATAACCTCCTTGGCGGAGGTAATAAAACTGAGGTATAGAGCTGAAATAAAGCTGTACATGTACATTCACACAGTAAATGAAGTAATATCCCAATTAGTCAGTAATTCACTACCTCTTCAATATCACCATTCTTGATTAATTCTAGAAACACCTTCCAAATGTTATAGAATTCCGAAGCTCTCTTTCTAACCATATGTCAGTTTCTCAAGAGCCAAACTTGAGGTTAAATTAGTTAACCAGCAGTCAAGAGAGGGGAAACCAACAGTTTTTTAACATAAGCTTCAGTTTTTTGTAGATTTTTGTCCATGTGTTTCTGAGGTGCAGGAAGAACAATTGCATGCATTTTAATACTATCAAAGAGATTTATTGCGAGCTATTTTATATCACTGCAAACACTTTAGGTATACACTGCAAATTATTTGGCTCTTACCAAGATAAAAAAAACACTTAGATTTAGACATGTTAGATAATTTATCTTGTTTTAAGAGTTAACTTCTTATTTTAAGTGTTCATACATCTATAGACATGCTTATTTCTACATTTAACAATCTTAATTCAATTAATTCTTGCTGCATGGACATATTTTTTTAACTTGTTTTGAGTATCTTTTCCCTGAGATTTAGTGTTTTTACCTTGTTTTCAGATGCCCCTTTTTTTTGCAGTGTATCCATTTTTGTACTAAAGGCATGTAGAACATTTTCATTGTTTCAGTAATATGAGTAAAGCTGTTAAAAATGTAGCCTCAGCTGAACTGGTGTATTTGCTATTACAGCTTGAGGCAATAAACGATTGCACCATCTCTTTATTTGCAACCTCCCATACCAGCAACAACATAGAAAATCCAGACGTTACTTGGCTGTAGACGTAACACACATATTCTAGTCTTAGTGTGTTGAAAGTGTTAGTAATATCAGGATAGTGCTTTAATATTTTATTACCACTTCATGTACACATAATGCACAGCAGTATCTCATCTGAAATAATACAATACAAATAATCCAATTTTGGTTGTTCAAACATAAAAAAATACCCTTGAAAATGTTTTCTATAAGTACCTTTCTGATGTGCATAACACACACATTATATTATCACCAGATACAGAAATGGAGACGTCAACATAGACATCACAGAAATTTTAATGCACTTGGCTCAGCAGGCAGTGGCAATAAGTAAAACAGGCATTATATGTACTGAATAGAATAAATGTGCATATAAAAACCATGTATGAAGTATAAAAAACTATGAAACAAGCCATAAAAACAACAGGATGAGGATGAGAGGGAAAATAATTTAAGGCTACCTTCCAGAAGAGTACGCAGCAGTGTTCATCTCAACAAATATCTTAATTGCATCCTCTATTAGGACATTAGCAGTCAACATTTAGTCTGAAGGAAAGCAGAAAGCTCCATATACAGTATGAATACAAAGCTTTTTATCAGACTGGATAATATTTTACTTGGAAAGTCCACCAACAGAGACTTTACAATATGATTTCCATATTTTAACAATTTAAATTAACCCTTTCATGCATGAATTATGAAATTTTTTTTCTGACTATTTTTATTCCTCTTTAAAAAAACAATGTAAGTGAAATTTTTTTATGAACCTATTTTTCATGAAGTTACAAAAATGTCCACTCAGCTGGACACCATGTGTTTGATTTTTGAAGCGACATACTGTGTGAAAACTATGAAATAAAAACATTTTTAATGTTGCTAGTCTGATATTTTCTCACATTTTAACATACTATAATACTAGCTATTACACACTCAGATAATATGCAAAAAAACATGTTTGTATTTTATTTTATTTTATTTTTTTTTAAACTGTGAATTACAGTCAAATAACAATTAGCAATTGATTTGTACTCAGATATGTCACTGCAGCTCAGGTTTATCAAGAATAGGAAAGTTACAGTAATGGGATGAATTACAGTGTATGGGATGGTGCATAAGCGTCTACTTTGTTGGCTGATATGGAACTAAAACAACAAATCCATGAAAATACAAGAGAACAGCTATAGAGCAACTGTCCACTGTAGTGACCACTATGCATGAAAGGGTTAAGTAAGTTATTTAAGATTCAAGATGAGATTTGCTTTATTGTCCCAGAATGTAGGAATAACAGCACTTTGGTTAAAATTGTAATAAGTGGGTATTTTTTTTAATCATATTTCCTGCATTAAAAGGGTCAATGACGTTTTGCACATTACAGTATTTCTAGAATTTATTTGATGATTCAACTACAGACAAAGCAAAACAGCTGAATTATTGAATCTCAATAAACTGTCAAAATGTTATAAATACTTTTAACTCTTCATAGGTGGGCTCTCCAAATGAAGTGTACAATTCACACAGCCTGTAACCAACAACTGTTAGAGCACAGGTGTCAAAACATGTGGCCCAGGGGCCAAATCCGGCACGCCAAAGGGTCCAGTCAGGCCCTTGGGATGAATTTGTGAAATGCAAAAATCACACTAAGATATTAACAATCCTTTTAGTTCAGGTTCCACATTCAGACCAATTCAGTCTCAGGTAGGTCATATTAACGTATAAATACTCACCAAGGTTATTATCGTTAACAAAAACTAACGAAATGACGGAAACTATAATTGAAGAAACATTTTTGTTAACTGAAATAAATAAAAACTATAATTGAAAGAAAAAATGATAACTAACTGAAACTGTATTGCATGCTTACAAAACTAACTAAAACGTATAAAAACTGTGGATAAAATTCCCTTAGTTTTCGTCTTTGTCAAAGTCGGATTGATATTAAATCAATTTATTTCCCTCAAACAATTTTAACTGCTGGCACCGTATGAAATTTAACGGTCCGTCACTTCTCGTCACTTGTCGTTTATAGTCGTCTTCTGGTCCACACTCTACCTGGAAACATAGAGACTAAAGGTGGGAGAAAGCAGCAGAGTCCTGTCTGGGATTTATTTGAATATGACGGAGAAGAAAAGAAAAGATATAAAAAAAACCTAAAACTAAACTGAAACTAAGCATTTTGAAAATAACGAAAACTAATAAAAACTAGCAAACCTGCTCTAAAAACTTATTAAAACTAACTGAATTAGACAAAAAAAAGTCAAAACTAAATAAAACTAAACTATAATGACAAATCCAAAACGATTATAATCTTGATACTCACAACTCCAAATTTTTCTCTTTGTAAATGTAAATGTTTTCATGTATTTACACTGAAACAAAGTACAATATTGCAAAAATATCTGAATAACCTGAACAAATATGAACAACCTGAAATGTCTTCAGAGAAGTACAATTTTAATACCTGTTACAAAATGTTTTGTGTATTTGTAGATCCACTGTGATCTGTAAGTAGTAATGTACATGTGTAAATGATAAACTGAAGCAGGATATTGTTAAAATTACACATTTTTGTCAGTTTGTTCAAATTATTTACATTGGTGGAAAGGATATTTTGTAGATGCAAACATCTTCAAAATGTAATTTTACTTCTTTCACTCTAAAATATAGAGAAAAGTTTGGAGTTAACATTATTTATATATTATTATATTACAATTTAACTGGTTCGGCCCACTGCAGATTAAATTGGGCTGAATGTGGCCCCTGAACTAAAATGAGTTTGACACCCCTGTGTTAGAGAATGTACTGTTAAAAAGTTGAGTATATTGTACGTGAATGAAACAAGAAGCTTTCGTTGTCTTTGCAGATTCCTCTGAGACTGGCCTCCAAACCCCTCAAGTGTCCAGCATTATTTCAGCCGAGCAGGAGTCAGGTAAGCCTGTTCAGCTGGAGACGGAGCCTGAAGAGGACCTTCACTCTCAGACTAGGGCCACACACTGGCCGACTGGACACAACATTCAACAACCACAGCAAAAGCAGTCTGAACAGTGCAGTGATGCTGTAGATGAAGATCCCTCTCAAAACAAACTGTCCACCAACGACAGCTCGAAGAAGAGTTCCTCTCATGGTATTTCACCTCCGCAGAAACGAAGGCTATTTGGGATTTTTAGAAGAGAAAAGGATAAAACAGTTGAAGTCGACAGTCCACAGGAGGAAGAGGTGATGCAAACTAACAATGAGAATGTGAACCTCTCCGAAACTTCTGCAGGTACAAAGGTGGATGAACCTGAAAGCGTCCCACAAAAACCTAAATCTGCAGAGACGGCTGAGGTCAGAACACTTCAACTTACAGCTCTTCAAAACACTCCATTTAAAGAAGCAATGACAGAAGACACTCTGCAGGAAACAGATGATGGAGCCACTCAGTTTCCAGAAAGATTATCTGATTTGAAAGCCTTCTGGGAAAAGGAAAATAGCATTCCTAAAATAATATTTACCAGAGAAATCACAAGACATGAAGCCACTACCGAGACAGAAATAGAAGCTTCATGTGGGCCTCAAAATGTTCAGAATGTGGAGAGTGAAAGCAGTAATATCTCACAGATAATAGAGACGGAGAATCTTAGAGTTGAGGAACATGCTGCAAAGACCCAAGAGGAGGCTTGTTTACCAGAGTCTGAATGTAGCCTCTTGGTGGTGTTAACAAAAGAAGATGGGACCTACAGAGCTAATCCAGTCCTCATCTATGACACTGATGATTCTTTGACTGGCTCAGAGTCGCAGATTAGTGTGCAACAGGAACAAACCAGTAGTCCAGCACCATTCTTGAATACCTGTGGCATCCCGAAGCAAAAAGGTGATACCCCACTTCCCCTTCCAAGGCACTTCATTTCAAGTCCTCAAGAGGATAAGCCACCAAAGTTAGATGAGCTTAAGAATTTTTGGGAAAAGGAGTGTTCAGCATCAAGGGTAATTGCTGGAAGAGCCATGGAAGAAGCACCCAGTGGTTCAGTACTCAGTAACAAAATAGCCTCTCCTCAGACTGAACCGAGAGCATCCTTTGATAGTAAAGACAGGTGTGAAGATGTGGTGCAAATATCTCCTAGCAAGACTAAATCCGGTGTTGCCAAATCATTAATTGTGACAGAGAAGGGCTTTGTCAGCCAGAGTTTGGACAGGTCACCATCAAGAAGTTTCCCCCAGGAACTGCAGACAACATGCCAGCAATTCAAGGCAGATGCAGAGTTCCAAGAAAGACCCCTCAGTCCATGCAAATCCCCAATTAGACGATCAAAAGACCAAGATGATGATGTCAGAAGAAGTCCCTCTAAGACCTGTCACCCAAGGGTCTTACCCAGAGAACCCTCTAGTCCTAAGGGATCCAGATTGGAAGGCTCCCCATTGAAAACATTTAAAATAGACATTGACCCCCAAGAGCAGCTCGGGAAGCCGACACCGGTCCCGAGACAGAGGAAGAGTCCCTCACATGAAGCAAAACTGACGGCAGTTTCAAGTCCTGCAGATGCTGTAAGCAAAGGGACAAAAATTTGCGATGAAAACATTAAACATTGTTCAGTCTCATCAAATGTGTCACGACCTATTCAAGCTTCTCCAGAGAAGAAATTGGGTCCGTTTACACATCTGGTCAGATCCTATATCCCTCAGGATCAACAGTACTACCTTGGGCCAAAAGAAAAAGCCCATCGCCCCCCCTTTCACCAAGAAGAGTCTCATGTCGCTGAGGCTGATGCAGTACACAGACCACAAAGCGTCCTCAGAGATTTTGTGGGAAACCAGAGTGACAGCGCCACAGAGGGCACTCCTCCGATCAGTTCATGGATTGTACAAATCAAAGACTGCAGCCAAGACACGACACCCAGAGCCTGGTCTCTGTCTCGGGCAAGTTCAGGCAGTGAGCTTTTGACTTCTCCCTCCTCTTACACCTTCTGCCAGAAATGATTAAGAAATGGATACCACAGTGATGCTTTGTTTTTGTGTTCAAGTGAATCATGCGGAGGTTAACACATTAGCATCTGAGTGAGCTCAAACTAGTGACAAATTATAACCTGCTGGTTTACGCTACATTTTTTGGTCATTTGTCGTCTATGCATTCCTTTAACCCTCAAAGATCTGAACAACCACCCGCAATCAAAAGCAACTACTGATGTAAAAACCACTAATCCTAGCAACATGTGTAAATAATTCAGGTAAAAAGTAAAAGACAATGCAAACACCGACATCTGCAGCATTGATTCACCAGTAAAACCCATCTAGTTTGACAAATCATAGTCATTATAGATCACAGGTGTCAAACATGCGGCCCGGGGGCCAAATCCGGCCCACCAAAGGGTTCAGTGCGGCCCGTGGGATTAATTTGTGAAATGTAAAAATTGCACTGAAGATATTAATCATTTTAGTTCAGGTTCCACATACAGACCAATTTAATCTCCAGTGGGTCAGATCAGTAAAATACTATCATAATAACCTATAAATACTCACAACTCAAAATGTTTCTCTTCTAAATGTAAACATTTTTATGTCATTTTACTGTATTTACACTAAAACAAACAATCATTTCACCAAAAACATTAATAACCTGAACAAATATGAAAAATTTGAAATATCTGAAGTGTCAGTTTACCAATATTCTGCCTCTTTATTAAATGTTTTGCATATTTGTTAATCCATTGTGATCTGTAAATTGTAATTTACATGTGTAAATGATAAACTGAGACATAATATTGTTAAAATTGCACCTAGTTTTCTTAAGAATTTAAGTTTGTTCATGTTATTCACGTTGTTTTAAAAGACTGTTGGTAGATGCAAACATTGTCATCGCATAATTTAACTTTTTTCGCTCTAAAACAGAAGAAAATTTGGAGTTGACATGATTTCTATATCATTATGTTATTATTTCACTGGTCCAGCCCACTTCAGATCAAATTTGGCTGAACGTGGCCCCTGAACTAAAATGAGTTTGACACCCCTGTTATAGATGCTTGTTTTTACATTCACATTGGCCCAATCCCAATTCACCCCTTGGCCGTCCCCCTTACCCCTACCCCTCCATTTTGCACATTCGTGTGGAGGGGTAGGGGTGTTCTCGATGAGTCAGAGGGGAAGGGTTAAGGGGGTTAAGGAGATTTTTCAGGACCACACTACAAACAGAGGGGTATGAGAAATCACCCATAGTTCTGTTTGAATCATTGGCACGATGGAGATAAGCACAGCAAAAACGTGCAGCAGTGTGATTAAAGAAACACACAAATGTACGTATTTTCTTCGTAAACAACTTAATCATTTGATCAATGGTTTAATGCCGTTTCAATGTGTTATAGACCACATTTCTGCGGTTTGCGGTTGATAGCTGCAAAAAGATTCCCAAAGCCCATGGAACAGAGACGGTTACAGCTGCTGACGGCACGGAGAATACTTTCGCAAACAAAGTTGTCGCATCTGTTTATAGCGGCATCAGTGGCTGCTGATGACGTAACAGGTCTCGAAGGGTTGTCTCATTTCATAGGGGAATGTTTCAAACCCTACCCCTTAGTGCCAGGTGCAAGGGTCAAGGGGTAGGGGTAAGGGGGAGTGGCCAAGGGGTGAATTGGGATTGGGCCTTAATGACATAATTTGTTGAAAAAGTCACTTTTTTTTAAAGTTTTCTCTGTTTTGATGTAATAACCATTGGATTTACTCTGAGCTATGAACATCTACATGATCAATGAGTCAAATATCCTCCTGAGACCCAGCAATGCATTTTTGTCCTCTGTAGGGGACAAGAGTTTCACAGCTTTATTGGAAAAAAAAACCCCAGAACAAAACAAAAAATGCTGTCCACTGCAAAGGACATTCCATAAAAATTTTTAAAATGAATCTGAAAAAAACTGAAAAAATGCCGGGCATGTTCCGTCGGGAGGAGGCCTCGGGGAAGACCTAGGAAACGTTGGAAAGACTATGTCTCTCGGCTGGCCAGGGAACACCTCGGGGTCCCCCCGGAAGAGCTGGAGGAGATGTCTGGGGAGAGGGAAGTCTGGGCATCCCTGCTTAAACTGTTGCCCCCGTGACCCGGACACAGATAAGCGGCAGATAATGGATGGATGGATGGAAAAAACTGTTGCATCATGCTGTTTCCAATAAAGGCAATTATTTAATATAAAAAAGCCAAAACCTGTACGTACTTTCCTGGGTCTCAGGAGGATATAGGAAAATACCTGATTTTCCCCTTAAAATGCTATACAACGCAGAGGATGATTTTATTATAAATCTTGATAAATCATTAGGGGAAGGTTGTATGGAGAGAAAAATTCATTTGGAAAATTAGTTCTAGGTCTTAAATGGTTATTAAGGCTATCTTTATGATTTAAAAGTAGCCAAAAATGATTGATTAATAATGTTTAACACATTTTAAGATGAAATGAAGTTGGCTTTTTTTTTTCTTTTTTTCTTAGATTTCTTCAATTTTTACATGTGATAAAACATATAACACAACATGTATTTTTTCATTCAGTGGTTTACATTCATTAATTGTTGCTGTGAAAAAATCAAACTAAAAATGTCCAATCTTTTTCCATTTACTTATTTATTTACAACAATTACAGAACAGTGCCTGCATTCAATGTCCTCTCCACTGCTAATTTTGTTTCATTTGTGGCAGGTTATGATGATAAATCTAGCCCTGTTATGTCAGCTCTGAATCGGTTGTCGTCAAAGATCAAGTCCTCATCTAAAAGTCTGGAAAACCTCATCTCGCAGACAAGTAACAAATACTTTTGTCTGATTACAAATTTTTGTTCACTTCATTTAAGTGTGCCACTGTCACTTTTTTTGTTATTATTGTTTATACAATATATGGGGCATCTTCTAAAGAAAATGCATTTGCTTCTAGGCAATGAAAACAACAAAAATGGCTCCAGAGGACAAATAAATCGAAGTGTGGATGATGGTAAATATACAGACCGTACTATATATTTATAAGAATATAGACTGTCTTAGCACTTCCAATATTAAAATATACAACCAAAAAAAACCTTGAAAATGAAAGTTGTTCGTGCTTTATGATTGAGAGTTGTATGGTTTTTCCAGTTTCAGAACTTCCTCCATCACCACCACCTCTCGCCAACTCAAAAAGAGCGAGTATGTCAGTGCCTGTACTTCAACAGGATGAGGTAAATAATGTACAATTAAATGTTCATACAAACCTGCTCAAAATGTCTTGCAACGGACAAAGAACTACAGCATGTTATCTGTGAGTTTAACCCATAAAGACCCAAACATCCACCGATGACCAAGACCATCTACTGATCTAAACTGTTTTAATTAAGGTTTTAATTCTAGTATGCATCAATATCTGGGCAGGATTTTTAGTTGTTTTTTTTTTTAAAGGTTCATCCATTATGTTCAACCAGATGCAGCATTCACATTCATTTCCTGTTTGTAAACTCAATATAGGTTAAAGACATATTTATCCTGCATAAAACTATAGTTTTATTCAGATTTTGTTGCATTTTTTAACCTATAAAGACCCAGCCACCGGCAACAAAAATCATATACTGATCTAAACTGTTTAATACCTGTTGATCCACTAATCCTATCAATACATGTAAATAATTGGTGTAAAATGCAGTTTGTCATCTTTTCATGGTCATCAGATACGACCCATTTGGATGTTCAGAGGCTCCGTAGTTACTGTGGAAATATCATCTTTGATTCACCAGTAAAACCCATAGAGTTGGATCAATGACAGTAGATGGACACACTTGTTTTATGTTCAGTTAATGATATATTTTACAAAAAAAAGTCACCTTTCTTCAGTTTTCTCTGTTTTTGATATAATAACCCTCAACTATAACCCTTTATAGTTCACTCATAGAAATACTCTGAAATTAAAAATTTCAACCTTAGTTTGTATTGGAGGACATGAGACTTTATTACTGTTGTGAAATTTTTCTTTTTTTTATTATCATGTAGAAAATCAAGGTCAGTTAAGTTACCATATATGGTTCCTTGCCCATAAGTGGCAAAAAAAAAAAAATCAAGAAGTGTATATGTAAAATAATACAAGGAAAACACATGTAATGTGAAAAGAACATTTATTTTAGAACATTACAACAATGTAAGTGCTGATCCAGACCCCTGTCCACATCCACATGATCCCTTTGAACATCATTCCTTACATTAGTACCATTACTTCATGGAACCGAACAAAGCAGGTACACTCACTGTTAATGCACAGGTGGACCTTACAGACCCTGGAGACCACATTGGACCTGAGATTGTTGACTCACTCAACTCACTATCTGGTAATGTGTGCAGAAATGACCAAAAACAGTCACTTGCCCAATAAAGGGTTAATCTGAGCTTTTATGAACATCTACTTGATCAGTAAATTAAACATATAAAAATACCTGATTTATACTTGAAAAATGCAAAATACAGAGCATAATTTTAGAATAAATGGTGATAGATGAGTTAAGAAAGGTTAAAAATAGAGAAAAATTTATTTGGGAACTGCAACAAAAGTAGAACTGGGTCTTTATGGGTTGAAGTCTTTTTTTTTTTTTCAGCACATTTTGAAGATTTCTTTTGTGTGCAATTGTGTTTTTAACCTCAGTGAAGCATTATTGCATCTTGTATCATTTAGACGGACAGTGACAGCGCTTTGGAGAACAACCTTCGCAGGAGAACAAACACAGGCAGCTCCACGTCTAACCTAAGTCTCTCATCTGGCATGGCCTCGATGTCCTCTGTATGTCCAGGACAACTGAATATGTTTTTCATTAAACAAATTGTGAATTATTGCTACATGTATCTTGGTAAAGGTAAAGGTTTAATAGGTAAGATTTGCATTTGCTTATGTGGTAATGTGAAGTTTATGTCGGAGTCTGTTTTATGCTGGGTTTGATGACGTTCACTCCCTTCATTTCTAAGGTAATGGTGACGAAGGTAATGTTTTCCTACACGCACAATAACTTTATACTCTTGATTTCAATGTAGAGGTTAGGATTTCTGCTAAAATCCTTATGCTTTTTTTTTTTTCCAACTTCTGCAATCCCTCTCTACTGTGCCTTTAAAGCACAGGTGTCAAACATATGGCCCATGGGTTAAAACCAGCCCACCAAATGGTCCAATCCAGTCCGTAGGATGAAAATTGGGAACGTATTTATAGTCAAGGATGTCAAGATCATTTTAGTTCAGGTTCCACATTCAGTCCAATTTGTTCTAAAGTGGGTCAGACCAGTAAAATACGATCGTAATCACTTATAAATAATGACTATTCCCAATTTTTGTTTTTGTTTTAGTGTACAAAAGTAAGATTACATGAAAATGTTTACATTTAGAAACTGTCCTTTCACAAAAAATGTAAATAACCTGAAAAAGTTTTAACAACCTAATACATTGTTTTTTGTTACATTGTTTTGGAATTCAAATGGGGTCGCCTGAAATTTCTACTAATTGAAAAAAAAAACAAACAAACAACTTACTAAAGTGGCAGTGTTTGACTGTAAAAGGATCAACGTTATTACAGTGCAAACTTTGGTGCTGCTGGTGGATATACACCCCAGGTGAGCCTCTAAATAAGACCCTCTTTCCTCCTCATTTCAGTTTAACCCCTTGAACACTGGTTTCAGATGTTTGTGGTGCAAGATTTTATCAGTTTGAGAAAGAATAGAGTGTACCAGCCAACTTAAAAAGGGGACTGGGAGCAGTTAATGAAGTGTTTTTGAACCTTGGGGTCGGGACCCCATGTGGGGTCGCCTGGAATTTCTAGTAATTGATAAAAAAATGTAAAAAAAAAAAAATAATAATAAAAAATTAAAGCTTACTAATAAAAAAATTACATTATATAGACCTAAATGTTGTCTAAAATTAACATTTATTTGCAACATATTATAGCAAACTATTACATGATCAAAAACAAATTAATTTTAGCAAAAAAAAAAAAAAGTCTCCATTTTGAATGTCTGGGGTCACCAGAAATTTGTGATGTTAAAATGGGGTCACGAGCCAAAAAAGGTTGGGAACCACTGACCTTATATGTCTTAAGAGAAGAAAGTGCAGTTTTACCAATATCCTGCCTGATACTAAATGTCTTCTGTATTTGTAGATTCACTGTGATCTGTAAGTCGTAATTTACTTGTGTAAATGATAAACAGATGCATAATAGAGTTAAAATTGCATTTATATTTGAGGTTGTTCATGTTATTCACATTTTTAAAGAAATTTGTAGATGTAAACATTATTGTAATGTAATTTTACTTTTTTCCATCGTTATTATTTTACTGGTCTGGCCCACTTCAGATCATATTGGGCTGAATGCCTACTAGCTAACACAAGATTAGAAAAACCAAAAAGCACAAATCAGACTCCGACACAAACATGATGTAAACACACACATTTAATTTATTATTTATTTTTGATGACTGATTTCTTTTAAGGTAGTATTTAAGGTTTTAAACACTAAAATGTATTAAACTAGTTTGTTTTGGTCTGTTATATGTATATTATATTGTAGTTGAATGCAATTTTAGCAGCAAGCAAAACTGTGCATTGTATCCAAAATTAGTAAGTAGGCTGAAACTGTAGTATGAAAGCCTTTGTATATGTATAGCATACTATTTATGGGTAGATATTACAGTATGCAAGCACTGCACACTTTTCTGGTATAAATACCCCATACTGTAATGCAGCTGTGATGACAACAACCGCAGATGGACAAAGGCAGAAGGTGAACTGAGCCAAATGCTGGTGACTTTATGATAGAGATGAGGCTGGTTTCCTTAGGCTCAAATAGGAAGGAAGCATTCAGGAAAGTTTCAGTGCATGATGATACATTTCTACTACTTTTTATTTAACTCTTTAACACCTGATGTGTCATCACTGACACACCCTGCGCATATGTAGATTGGATGGCTGTAACTCTTCCACTGTTTGTGCAATTGGAAAAATTTCAACGGTTTCTGAAACTTGAAACATTGTGCTTTATAGGATTTTTTTGGGGGGTCATGATGGTAATTTCACTCACACCTGTACTAGAAACTGGAGAAGAAGCTGTTTTAGCAGTATGATAGCATGCAGTAAATTGTAAATGATTGCTAGATTTTGAAAGATCTGGGAAAAAAGTGCTCTGGAAAAATGGGCAAATAGACTCACTCACAGCATACAGTTGCAGAAAAAATTACTAGACCATCAAAATTCATCAAAAACAATGGTTATGCAATTATGTACTAACTCCTGTGTGTATCGTGTGACTAAAACTGACCGAAAAGAAAACATGGAATGCCTAAAAGCACTGTTTTGGCAGTACAATGCCATAGCTATTTATGTAAGAACTCAAGTGATTTTGGTTATACAAAAAAAAAAAAAACATGGAAAATGGACAGATATGAGCTCTGAATTTAAACTCTAATGAGCTATTTTTGTTATTATTATACAGTATTTATCCAAACAAATACCTTTAGTTGGACCAGGCATTAAAATGAACAAGAAATTGAACAAAACAAGGGTGGTCTGATAATTTTTTCTGCGACTGTATGTTTGAACCTTCAAATTTGTCAAAATAAGAACAAAAGTCCCTTCAACCATTTTAGGCTTAGGGTTTAAAAGCAGGGGTGTCAAACTCATTTTCTTTCAGGGGCCACATTCAGTTAAGTTTTATCTGAAGTGGGCCGAACCAGTAAAATAATAACATAATAATATATAAATAATATCAACTCCAAACTTTTCTCTATGTTTTAGAGTGAAAAAAGTAAATTTACTTTAAGAAAAAGTTTACATCTGCAAACTACCCTTTCAAACAATGTGAATAACATGAACAAACTGAAAAAATAAGTGTAATTTTAACAATATTCTGCCTCAGTTTATCACATGTACATTATAACTTCCAGATCACAGCAGGTCTACAAATACAACATTTAGTAACAGACAATATTGTTAAAGTTGTATTCGCTTCTCTTAAGACATTTCAGGTTGTTCATATTTGTTCAGGTTGTTCGCATTTTTTGCGAAATTATACTTTGTTTTAGTGGAAATACATGAAAATATTTACATTTACAAAGAGAAAAATTTGGAGTTGTCATTGTTTATGTTATTATGATAGTATTTTACTGGTCCTCCCCACTTGAGATTGAATTGGTCTGAATGTGGAACCTGAACTAAAAGAATTGTTAATATTTTAGTGTAATTTTTGCATTTCACAAATTCATCCCAAGGGTCAGACTGGACCCTTTGGTGGGCCGGATTTGGCCCCCAAGACGCATGTTTGACACCTGTGGTTTAAAGGGTTAAACAAAAGTGTGTTTATTTTGGTATAGATGTTGTGTGTGTAGCTCATAGTATACCACACAGACCTGTTGTTTTCAGGTTCTGTGTCTGACACACTTGTTGCTCATAATTGATTTAGACAAAAAATTCAATAGCAAATATGCTTCACAGGGATTTCAGGTTTAATTAAAGGATCAAAAAACAAAGTGCCGCTCATTTCTGACTTAAAATGTCCTAAAATTGAAGCAAGTTGAGGTCCTAAAATGAGAAATGGATAGATTCCTTATAATTAAATGGAAAGATAGGCTGAAAACACAGTGGATTAAATGTTTTTGTGAATACACAGGTGAGCGGCAGCATCAGCAGCATTCACCCTGCGGACTACAGTGACATCGAGGTCCAGGGAACCATCCAGTTTGCGGTCAACTACATCCAGAAGCTTGGCGAGTTTCACATCTTTGTTGTCCACTGCAGAGACCTGGCCACGGCCGACTCCAAGAAGCACCGCTCGGACCCGTAAGTTGCACAATGGAACAATGGAAAAGTAATGAGTAACACACCCCCTACAGCACAGGTGTCAAACATGCGGCCCGGGGGCCAAAACCGGCCCGCCAAAGGTTCCAATCTGGCCTGTGAGATGAATTTACAAAGTGCAAAATGCAAAAATTACCCTAAAGATATTAACAGTCAAGGGCATCAAACTCAAAAATAATAGCATAATAACCGAGAAATAATGACTCCAAATTTTCTTCTTGGTTTAATGTGAGAAAAATAATGTGATATTATGCCTATAAATAATGGCAACACCAATTTTTCTCTTTGATTTATTGCAAATAACATTAAATTCTAATGTCCTTTAACAATAAAATGTCAATAACCTGAACAAATATGAACAACCTGGAATATTCTGCCTATTTTGTGTCTTGGTAGATTTGATCTGTAACGCACATGTAGAAATCATAAGTTGAGGCATAATATTGATAAAATTGTACTTATTTTTCTTTAGAAATTTCCTTTTTTTCCAGTTATTCACATCTTTTTTGTTTTGGATAGAAATAGTTTCATTATTTAATGTTATTTTTTGTACAAAAAAATTTGCAGTTGTCATTATTTATAGGCTATTCTGCTATTATTTTACTGGTTTGGTCCACTGGAGATCAAATTGGACTGTATATGGCCCCTGAAAGAAAATGAGTTTGACACCCCTGCCCTTCAGTCATACTTACACACATCCCCTCCCCCTGACACTTACCCACCCCTCCCCTACCCCCACTGAACTGCGTCCTGCACTGAGCTGCACTCTAACTTCTCTGGGACTGCGATTCTTTTGCACATTGTTACCTTATTTGCACACAGTATTGTACACAATTGCATCCTAATGGCACATACTGTTACTGCACTGGCCTGTACATACTGTGTTTTACATTTCTTTTCTATTTACAATGTAAATAGTCTTGATATACTTATTACCCCACCCCCCAAAGGGGAGGCAAGGGATATTGTTTTTGGTTCGGTTTGTTTGCTTGTTTGTTTGTTTGTTTAACACTATAGCAGCAAAACTATTGGTTGAATTCATACCACACTGGGTTTATAGATTACCAGTGACCCAGAATAGATGTGATTACATTTTGGGAAAAGTAGGTCAAAGTTCCAATTTTTTTAGGAATTTTTTTTTTTTTAACCTTCATTTTATTGGTTTTTGTTATTTTTTAACATATAAAAAAAGAACATACAGGGTGGGGAAGCAAAATTTACAATATTTTGAGGCAGGGATTGAAAGACAGTGTATGACCAATTAGTTTATTGAAAGTCATGAGAATTTATTTGCCACAAGAAAATTGACATAATAGAAAATGTTTTTATTCTATGTGTCCTCCTTCTTTCTCAATAACTGCCTTCACACGCTTCCTGAAACTTGCGCAAGTGTTCCTCAAATATTCGGGTGACAACTTCTCCCATTCTTCTTTAATAGTATCTTCCAGACTTTCTCGTAATAGTTTTGCTCATAGTCATTCTCTTCTTTACATTATAAACAGTCTTTATGGACACTCCAACTATTTTTGAAATCTCCTTTGGTGTGACAAGTGCATTCAGCAAATCACACACTGTTTGACGTTTGCTTTCCTGATTACTCATATGGGCAAAAGTTTCTGAAAAGGTATGGATAATAGTGTTAGGTATGATTATGACATCAATATATGTTTGGTTTCAAAACAATTGACGTAGTGCCTGCTGAGAAAAAACAATTAAATGTTCATTGTAAATTTTGCTTCCCCACCCTGTAGTTCCGACGTATGATACAAAAGTCTAACACACAGACAAATAACAAGCGGAACAAATCCCCCTCCCCTGGCACACATCCCCTCCAAATCAAAGGAAAGATAAAAATAAACAAATAAATAAACAGTAAATAAATACAAAATAGAAGTACAAAATTCCTACTTTAAATGTTACGAAAAAAACAAACTGTATAACAAAATACTCAGTCAAGAGAAACATGACAGATTCCACTATTAACATAGATCAGAAAAGGAGTCCATGTCTTTTCAAAAGTGTTCGAGGCTCCAGCTAACATCAAACAAATTTTTTCCAGTTTGAGAAAGTAAAGTACTTGATCCATTTTGAGAAGGTTGGTGGAGATGAGGATTTCCACTTTAACAACATAAGTCTCCTGTCCATTAAAAATGTAAATGCAATCATGTCTTTGTTAGCAGAGGTAAATTTAAACGGAGCAGGTACAACACCAAACAAAACAGTAAAAACATTAGGAACCATTTTCTTTCCTGTTACTGTAGATAAAACATCAAAGATTTCTGACCAGAATTTATTTAAAGATGGGCAACCCCAAAACATATGAGTATAATCTGCTGTAGCCTGTTGACGTCGATCACATAAAGGAGACACCGTACCATATATTTTTGCCAGCCGAGCTAATTTTTTGGATTTTTAAAATCTTTTTTTCCCCATTTACTTATAATGGGCAAAATTTCAAATATCTGTAGCAGCAAAACTACTGATTGAATTAAACCAAATTGGGTTTATAGATTGCCAGTGACTCAGATGTCATTACATTTTGGTAAAAGTTGGTCAAAGTTTAACTTTTTTATGAATTTTTAATTTTTTTTTTCTCCCATTTACTTACAATGAGCAAAATTTCAAATGTCTATAAAAATAGCAATTTTGTTTCAATTTACTTTAGACTTACCACATATATAGAGACAATTGATATGTTGACATCAAGGTTATTATCGTTAATGAAAACTAACGAAATGACAAAAACTAGAATTGACAAAACATTTTCGTTAACTGAAATAAATAAAAACTATCATTAAAAGAAAAACGATAACTAACTGAAACTGTATTGTGTGCTTACAAAACTAACTAAAACGTATAAAAATTATGGATAAAATTCCCTTTGTTTTCATCTTTGTCAGTGTTGGATTGATACAAAATAAATTTATTTCGCTCTAGCAATTTTAGCTAGTGGCACCATGTGACACTTCACAATCCGTCACTTCTCATCACTTGTGGTTTAGAGTCGTCTTCTCGTCCCCACTCTACCTGGAAACATGGAGACTAAAGTTGGGAGAAAGCAGCAGAGTCCTGTCTGGAATTTATGTGAATACAATAGTGAGGAAGATAAAAGACATAAAAAAACTAAAACTAAACTAAAACAAAATTAAAACTTAGCATTTAGAAAAAAATGAAAACTAATAAAAACTAGCAAACCTGCTCTAAAAACTAATTAAAACTAACTGAATTAGAGAAAAAAAGGTCAAAACTAAATAAAACTAAACTATCATGAAAAATCCGAAACTATTATAACCTTGGTTGACATCAGCACATGCATAGACATGATGACATCAGCCGAATCGATGCCAAAATAAACTACAATACATGTGAGGGGCGGGGTTTGTTGTGTCTGGCACCACTTGTTCTTTAGTGTTTTTATATTGATGTCCATATTTTTGAGTGTTTTTATATTTTCTCTCTTTTATTTTATTTTATTTATTTTATTTTATATTATTTTATTTTTTTATCGAGCTGAGAACTACCTCTAAGAAAAATGTTGTCATATGCACATAATGACAATAAACATTCTTGAATCTTGATTGAGAGGATGAAAAATGTTACAATTGAAGAAAGAATAATCATGGTGTGTTGTAGGTACGTGAAATGTTACCTTCTCCCTGACAAAACCAAACTGGGAAAAAGAAAAACCACTGTCAAGAAGAAGACAATAAACCCCACCTACAATGAAATTCTAAGAGTAAGAAACACATTTAATATATTCAACAGTTCTGATATTAGATGTATTTTTACTTAGTTCTACATTTATCTTTAATTTTTAATAGCTACTGGTCTCATTTTCAGTTTAAAATCTTGATGGAGGTGTTAAAAACGCAAAACCTGAACGTCTCAGTTTGGCACAACGACACTTTTGGACGTAACAGCTTCCTGGGTGAGGTGGACTTGGACTTATCAGAGTGGGACTTCAGCAACACTCAGATCAACGAATATGCATTAAAACCCAGGGTAAATGGTCTCTTTATTTGAGACGTGTCTGTTTGTTTGTATATTTGTATATTTTTCTTGATAATTTCTGTCTTGCAACTTTTTATTCTACTTGAGTGGAGCGACTGTAACACCCAATAATTTCCCCCTAGGATTAATAAAGTATTCTGATACTGATTGTAGAAATTAGTCTTTTTGATTAGATGTTCTGCTTATTTTACCTCTTCATCGATCCTTCAGGTTTCGGTCCTGACGTCCTCTCCTTCCCGTTTCATGGACAGCAGAGGACAGATGAGAGTTGCCCTGCGATTTCTTCCACAGACATCCCACAGTGAGTAATAGACACACTATGTGGACAAAAGTATTGGGACACGTTGGATTCAAGTGTTTTTCTAACAGGGGTCTGGAATACAAAACAGTAATTATAATGTAATAAATGTCATTACATTGGTTAATTTGCAATTTTGTTGCACAACTGGTGTAATGACAATGAAGCCTATTCTATTCTATTCTATTCTATTCTATTCTATTCTATTCTATTCTATTCTATTCTATTCTATTCTTTGGTTTAAATTATCTTTGTTTCCAAAATGCCTCAGAGATGGTTTTTACTTAATTTCTCTCAACACTGATTTAGGATTTTTTTTTATCCATGACTATGATTTTAAGTGTTCTATCTCTAAGTTTGTAAAATATTTTTCATGCTGACTGTAAATAATAATTTTCTATCACAACTAACCATCTACTTTCTTCACATCTCACTTAAGAAGAAAAATCTCCCATTAAACTTTTAAGTAAATATTGATGTTTATATCTCGAATCAGCATGGACAGTACATCTTACAGCTGTAGTCATGATGTGTCCCAATATTTTTGTCCATATAGTTTATAAACATCAACAGGTTTAAAATCATAATCATGGATTTAAAAAAGAAAAAAAAACAAAAACAATATCAATTTCAAAGAGAAATTTAGTAAATCCATCTCTGAGGCATTTTGGATGTAAAAATTAAAAGCAACAATTAAAACAAAACTGACCAACACAGTTATACTAAATTTCTCTTTGAGACTGATATTGTTTTTGTTTTTTTTAAATCTATGATTATGATTTTAAACCTGTTGATGTTTATAAACTATATGGACAAAAATATTGGTACACATCATGGCTATAGCTGTAAGATGTCCTGTTCATGATGATTTAAGATGTAAATAATCAATATTTCCTTAGAATTTAATGGGAGATTTTTGAAATGTAAACAAAGTAGATGGTTAGTTGTGGTAGAAAATTATTATTTACAGTCAGAGCATGAAAAATATTTTAGAGATTTAGAGGTAGAACATTTAAAATCAGTCAAGGATTTAAAAAAAAATCAATATTGAATAGTTTTTCTGTAAAAAAAAAAAAACATCTCTGAGGCATGTTGGAAGCAAAGATAAGAATTAAAACCAAACGAACCAATGCAAAACAATGGTATTCATCCCAATATAAAAGTATATTATGACACTGGTCGTTATTGTTTTGTATCACAGACTCCTGTTAGAAAAGAAACACCTGAATTCAGTGTGTCCCAATACTTTTGTCCATATAGTGCAATTCATTCTAGTACTTCTGTGTCTGTTTTGTTCTTATCGTCATTTGTCGTGATCACACAGGTAACGGAACGTCCAGGGTGGAAGCTGGTGAGGTTCAAATTTGGGTGAAAGACTGCAAGAATCTTCCACCAGCCAGAGGAGTCATTATTGACCCGTTTGTGAAATGGTAGGATATGGTTCAGAGGAAAAGAAAAGTGGATACAAGGCTGTTTAACCTCCCCACACTTCCCACTGGACCATAGTTTTGTATTAAATACATTATAGCACAGGTGTCAAACACAAATCTGGCCCAAATCTGGCCCACCAAAGGGTCCAAGTCCGGCCCTTGGGATGAATTTGTGAAATGCAAAAATTACACTGAAGATATTAACAATCCTTTTAGTTCAGGTTCCACATTCAGACCAATTCAATCTCAAGTGGGTCAGACCAGTAAAATACTATCATAATAACAGAGAAATAATGACAACTCCACATTTTTCTCTTTGTAAATATTTTCATGTATTTCCACTAAAACAAAGAATAGTTTCGCAAAAAATATGAATAACCTCAATAAATAAGGACAGCCTGAAATGTCTTAAGAGAAGTGCAATTTTAACAAGATTCTGTCTGTTATTTTAAATGTTTTGTGTGTTTGTTGATCCACTGTGATCTGTACATTATAATGTACATATGTAAAATGATAAACTGAGGCAGAATATTATTAAAATTACATTCATTTTTTTCAGGTTGTTCATGTTTTTCACATTGTTTAAAAGGACAGTTTGTAGATGTAAACCTTTTCATAATGTAAGTGTACTTTTTTCGCTCTTAAACATAGAGAAAAGTTCAGAGTTGACATTATTCATATATTATTATGTTATTATTTTACTGGTCTGGTCCACTTCAGATCAAATTTAGCTGAATGTGGCCCTGAACTAAAATGACTTTGACACCCCTGCATTATAGTTTCTACAATAAACATTAGCCAATTTAGGAATGCAAGACCTACTAGATACAGGGGTTGGACAAAATACTGGAAACACCTAACATTGTGGCATCATAGAAGGTGTTTCCATTATTTTGTCCAACCCCTGTAGATTAGACTCTCTGCAGTTGCGTCCCTAAATTGATTTTACAGTATTTCTGAGCACCAGAACATAATTCGTGCAAGAACCACCTGGATAATAATAGAAGCTAATGGGACTTCCTACCTGTTTGGTGCATTTCATGATTAACTAGAAGCACTCGGAGAGCGCAGACCTCCGCCAAGGCTGATCAGTGGCCCCCCCCGTGGGCCCCCCCATCCCTGATCACCACCAAAATTTAATCATTTCTTCCTTATCCCATTTCCAACAAACCCTGAAAATTTCATCCAAATCTGTCCATAACTTTTTGAGTTATGTTGCACACTAACGGACAGACAAACAAACAAACAAACAAACAAACAAACAAACAAACAAACAAACAAACAAACAAACAAACAAACAAACAAACAAACAAACAAACAAACAAACAAACAAACAAACAAACAAACCCTGGCAAAAACATAACCTCCTTGGCGGATGTAATTATATCCCTGAAATTGAGTTTCAGGTATATAATAGTTTTACCCCGAACGCTGTTACGGGATCCACCACCAGATCAATAACTAGCACAGATTTGCTTGGATTTCTTCTCCCTCGATAACCACCATAGGGGACCCCTAGTGCAGGGCTGTCAAACTCATTTTAGTTCAGGGGCCACATTCAGCCCAATCTGAACTCAAGTGGGCCAGACCAGTAGAATGATAACTGTGAAAAAAGTAACATTGTATTATCATCAGGTTTACATCTACAAAATTTCCTCAAAAATCTGAATAACATGAACAACTTGAATTGTCTTAAGAAAAACAAGTGCAATTTTAACAATATTATGCCTCAGTTTATCATTTACACGTGCATTACAGTCGCACAAAACATTTAGTAACAGGCAGAATATTGGTAAAATTTCATTTACTTTTCTTGAGACATTTCCGTTTGTTCAGGTTATTCACTTTTTTTGTAAAAGTATCATTTGGTAATGTAAACATTTACATGTAATTTTTACTTTTTTACACCAAAAAAATAAAGAAAAAAATTTGTAGTTTTCATTATTTATAGGTTATTATGATAATATTTGACTGGTCTGACCCACTTGACATGTAATTGGACTGTATGTGTCTGTATGTGGAACCTGAATTAAAATGATTTTGACATCGATTGTTAATATCTTCAGTGTAATTTTTGCATTTCACAAATTCATCCCAGAGGCCAGATTTGGCCCCCGGGCCGCGTGTTTGACACCTGTGCCCTAGTGGAAGTACCCTATCGATTTCAGGTTCTCTATGAGCATTATAAGTCATCCAGATGGGGGTGCTTTAGTTGAAAATCTTTTTTTTTTTTTTTTTTTTTACATAAAATAACCCTTTCATGCATAGTGGTCACTACAGTGGACAGCTATTCTACAGCTGTTCTCTTGTATATTCATGGGTTTTGTTGTTTTAGTTGTATATAAACTGGGCCACTGTGAAGGGGGGGTAAAAAAAACTAATAAAACTAAATTATTAGTGTGAAACTAATTGTTATTAGACTGTGAGTAACATTAGTAATAACTAGAAAAGCACTCGGAGAGCGCAGACCTCCGCCAAGCGCAAAAATTCCCCACATAATCGGTGATACAAATCCTACATTTATTTTTTAAAATAAAATCCGCCTTCTGGATCAGATCCGGATCAGCCTTTGAAATGTGATAGAGGACCCCATTGTCAATTCCTGAGTTAAATTTCATGAGTTTTGGTCAATAGTTAAGCGAGGTATTGGGAAACGAAAATTTTGGCCACATTTACCACAATGTTAACGAAAATTTCAAAGTGATCCAGAATCCAGGATTTCTTCCGGATCACCCCCAGAAGTTAATCATTTCTTCCTTATCCCATTTCCAACAAACCCTTAAAATTTCATCAAAATCTGTCCCTAACTTTTTTAGTTACGTTGCACACTAACGGACAGACAAACAGACAGACAAACAAACCCTGGCAAAAACACAACCTCTGGCGGAGGTAACTAGTATGAGAGTATGATAAAATGTGAGAAAACATCAGATTAGCTGCATTAAAATGTTTTTATTTCATAGTTTTCACACAGTATAATCACTTTCTTTTATTGCGTTTTTAAACACGTTTCTTTGCTTCAAAAATGTAACCCGTGGTGTCTAGCTGGGTGGACATTCTTGAAACTCCATAAAAAAATAGGTTAATTTAAAATATTTCAATCACATTGTTTTTTTTCATGCCTGAAGAGGAATAAAAACACTCAAAAATCTTGACTAAGGTTCTCGTAATTCATGCTTCAAAGGGTTAAGCAATAATAGGCTGATTGAGAAAAACTTTGGTTCATATTGATCGTCTAACAAATGTCCATGTCCTATCTAGCATTCAGAGTTCATATGGGGTCATTTTCATTCACTAGGTGGGGTTTTGTGGGAAAAATGGTTCTCTGACCATTATTCTGCCACTATCAGGTCCATGTTGCTCCAATTGAGTTCATGTCAATTTTCTAATAATTATCATAGACAGATTTATTTATAACAGAATTTTTGGGGGATTTCGGGCTTATAGCCTTGCTGTCGGCCCCTGACAGCGTAATTCTCGTTGTCCCAGTCCAAACTGTCTGAAAAAATAACAGAAAAAACCAGTTTCAGCTAAATTTAACCTGTTATAGTTCAGATTGTATTTTAGCCAAATATTAAAAAGGGATTTTTTCTGAAACTAGAGATTATTACAAGTCACACGAGGTGCTATTGATTAATGTTGGTGTTGTGTTTCTTCTGTTTTAAGCTTTAGAAGTTAATGTTCTAAAGGTTAATTCGACCAGTCTGTATTTGCGCTGCAGCACCGTCCTTCCTGACACGAGCCGGAAGAGTCGACAGAAGACCCGCGTGGTGAAGAGGACGGCCAACCCCATGTTCAACCACACCATGGTGTACGACGGCTTCAGACCGGAGGATCTCAGAGAGGCCTGTGTGGAGATCACAGTGTGGGACCACGACCGGCTCAACAACCACTTCATCGGTGGAATCAGACTGGGACTGGGGACAGGTGAGGTCCACATCATGTGTGTGGGTCCATATATGCAATACCTGCTATATGGTATATGTGGGGCAGGGGTCCAGCACCATTTACTATGTACATGGTGTGTTGGTGCAATGACAATAAAATCTTACCTTACCTTTACCTTACCTTACCTTACCTTTACTTTACTTTACTTTACTTTACTTTACGTTACTTTACTTTACTTTACTTTACCTTACCTTACCTTACCTTTGCTTTACTTTACGTTACGTTACCTTACCTTACCTTTACTTTGCTGTACTGTACTTACCATTTCCTTATCTTACCTTTACTTTACCTTACTTTACCTTACCTTTACTTTACTTTACTTTACTTTACTTTACTTTACTTTACCTTACCCTACCTTTACTTTGCTGTACTGTACCTTACCTTATCTTACCTTTACTTTACCTTACCTTACCTTTGCTTTACTTTAGTTTACTTTATTTTTACTTTACTTTACTTTACTTTACCTTACTTTACCTTTGCTTTACTTTACTTTACCTTACCTTACCTTACCTTACCTTTACTTTACTTTACGTTACGTTACGTTACCTTACTTTACCTTACCTTACCTTACCTTACCTTACCTTTACTTTGCTGTACTGTACTTACCTTACCTTATCTTACCTTTACTTTACCTTACTTTACCTTACCTTACCTTTACTTTACCTTACTTTACCTTACCTTACCTTTACTTTACCTTACTTTACCTTACCTTACCTTACCTTTACTTTACTTTCCCTTCCCTTCCCTTTACCTTACCTTTACTTTGCCTTACTTTACCTTACCTTACCTTTGCTTTACCTTACCTTACCTTTACTTTACTTTACTTTACTTTACTTTACCTTATAAAATGTTAATCGGTATACAATAAAGAGAACTGGCCTGCATATGTTCCATTTTTTAGGTGATATTTGATCAAACATCAGTCTTGTTCAGTGTTTTTCACACTTTTTCACCTCAAGACAAAAACGTTTGGTATCTCTTCAGTGCCAAGACTTCCATCATGCATTGCTGTACATTTGTATTTTTATTGACTCTTATCTGACTGTCAAAACACTCCCTCAGAAAGTCACTTTATATGTCATTTTTTATGTCTTCTTCCATGTCTTTTTTCCCTGTTACAGAATTTTTGACTCAGTACATCATATATAATGTGAACGCTTTTGTTTTTGTCTTGTCTCTTTCGCATAATTTTCACCGTGTTACATCGTGTTTGTCTTATATGTTATTTTAATCTTGTTGCATCTTTTGTTGTTTTCGTCTCGTAACTTAATTTTTGTTTTGACACATCTTTTAACATTTTAATCTAAAACTTTAGCCCTACAATCTTTACTCTTTGACTTTGATTTTTCTTTTACTCTTCTTACACGTTCTTAATTTTCACGTCTCTCACGTTGTTTTCATTTATTTGCATCTTGTACGTAATCTTCATCTTGTTACATCGTATTTTTCTTGTTACGCCTTTCTTGTCATTTTAATCTTGTCGACTCTTGTTGTATCTTTTCATGTTTGTTTTTTTATGCAATTTTCATCTTGTAATATCATATTTGTCTCCATACATGAGGATAATCTTGTTAACTCACTTTTTTCTTTTTTTTTTTTTTTTTTTACCTAACACATCTCTTATGATGTTTTGCTCTTGTCTTTTACATCATTTTCAGTTTGTTGCATCTTTGTTATTTTTTTCTTGTTACATATTTTACATCATTTTCATTTTTACCTCCGCCAAGGAGGTTATGTTTTTGCCAGGGTTTGTTTGTTTGTCTGTTTGTTTGTTTGTTTGTTTGTCTGTCCGTTAGTGTGCAACATAACTCAAAAAGTTATGGACTGATTTGGATGAAATTTTCAGGGTTTGTTGGAAATGGGATAGGGAAGAAATGATTAAATTTTGGTGGTGATCAGGGGTGGGGGGGCCCACGGGGGGGCACTGATCAGCCTTGGCGGAGGTCTGCGCTCCGAGTGCTTCTAGTCTTACATAATTTTTGTCTTGATACATCTTTTATGTGACTTTAATTGTGTTATCTCTTCTTGTCTTGTTGCACGTCTGACATTATTTTCATAATGCCGGGTTCTTTCACGCTGTTTTCATCTTCTGTTGCATCTTTTATGTAATTTTTTTTTATCTTGGTATGTGTTTTACAATATATAGCTTTTCTCAAGCAGTTTACATGACTTTTGAGGTCAACAGTTATAAACTCTTTTAGTGAGCATATTTCTTCTGTTTTAATTTTCACTCTGTTCCTTATCTTTCGTCTCTTTTTCTGTGCAGGAAAGAGTTACGGAGTGGATGTTTTTTGGATGGATTCTACAAAAAAAGAAGCCGACTTATGGCAGAAGATGCTGGATTCTAATGGCGAATGGGTTGAGGATGTTTTACCTCTGAGAATGTTACTGATGGCTAAAAGCATGTCGAAGTGAGGTTGGAAAAAAGGTTGTGAAAGTGTAAATCTGGATGGGATGAAACACAGAAAGGCCGACTTAATCAACTATGTGTGTAAAACTGATGATTATTGTACGACAAATTACGTTTATAGATAATCGATCCGTCCCTATGGTCTAAATGTCATGTAAAATGTGTCATCTTGATAATAGGTAATTTATTTATGGGAAGAAATCAAAAAGAATACATGACAAGAGTTAACATATTGTGATCTGGAGTAAAGCACAGTGTTTAATTTGCACAGTAATCATTTAAATCTAATCCCATTCTTCCCATTTTATGTGATTATTGCATCAAGTCTTGAATAAACTGGATATTAATTTAACTCTTTTTTTTCTTCCTTTTTCTTATTAGTGATACAGTTGATGAGAAACACAAAAACAAACAAGTGGTGCCAGGCACAACAAACCCCGCCCCGCGCACAATTTTTGCCCATTATAAATAACTGTGAAGATTTTAACCCTTTCATGCATAGTGGTCACTACAGTGGACAGCTATTCTACAGCTGTTCTCTTGTATATTCATGGATTTTGTTGTTTTAGTTTCATATCAACCGACAGTGGACACTTATGCATCATCCCATACACTACAATTGATAACTTTGCTGTTCTAGATAAACTTCATCTAACATATTTCAGTGTAAATCAATTCCTTGTTATTGTTATTAGACTGTCATTAACAACAAAAGTGTTTTTTTTGGCACATTATCTCAGTGAAGTGAGTAATGACTAGCATTAGAGTGTGTTAAAATGTGAGAAAACATCACATCAGCAGCATTAAAATGTTTTTATTTCATAATTTTCACAGTAAATACATGTTTTTTTGCTTCAAAAATTAAACACATGGTGTCCAGCCGAGTGGATATTTTTGCAACTCCATGAAAAATAGCTTAGTAAAAAAAAAAATGATAGCATTGTTTTTTTAATGCCTAAAGAAGAATAAAATCACTCAAGAGAAAAAAAAAAAATCTTAATTAAGGTTCTTGTAATTTATGCATGAAAGGGTTAAAAATTCATAAAAAATTTGAACTTTGACCTACTGTTCCCAACATGTAATGAGATCCATTCGGGGTGATTGGTGATCTATAACCAAATTTGGTATGAATTCAACCAATAGTTTTGCTGCTACAGATGTGGAATTTTGCCCATTCTAAGTAAATGGTGGAAAAAAAAAAGATTAAAATAAATGTCATAAAAAATTTAAACTTTGACCTACTTTTCCCAAAATGGAATGGCATCTATTCTGGGTCACTGGCAATTTATAAACCAAATCTGGTATGAATTCAATTAATACTTTTGCTGCTAGAGTGTTAACAAACCAACAATGAAACCAAACTAATAACAATACCCCTTGCCTCCCCTTCAGGGGACGGGATAATAAACAAAAGACAAATCAAGCAAATAGACAAACAAAAAATAAAGACAAACAACAACCATGACAACATCAGATTACAATGAAAAAGATAATAAACGTGAAGAGCAACTAAATAATATAGACTGATTAGGGGTGTTAGGGAAAAGGGAAGGGTGGGGGGGGTGAATGAAAGAGAGAAGGGGAGGGAGAGAAGGGAAGGTGAGAGAGCAAATAATTATTATAATAATGATAATAACACAACAGTATACAGTAGTAATACTAATGGTCTTGTTTGTTAGTATTACTGTGGTGGAGGCAGCCACAGTAACAGTAAAAATGGGTTAAATTATTTAATATTTATAACAATTTGTATCAATTCATGTCAATTTGAGTTTATATTCTTTGATTTAAATCTATATGGCTATGGGGTGGGGGGGTGGAGCCAAGCACACAGAGCCCAAGGAGGGGAGGACACCATCACCTCCTCACATGACATATTAATGTAAGTCAGTGTTTTTCAGCCTTGGGGTCGGGACCCCACGTGGGGTCGCCTGGAAGTCAAATGGGGTCACCTGAAATTTCTAGTAATTGATGAAAAAAAAAAACAAAAAAACAAAAAATACAAAACTTACTAATAAACAATATATGGTGAGTTGAGAGAGACAATCCCAATCCATAAAAGACTTGACAAACTGAAGCTGAAACTGAAGCACTGTGGTACTGCTTCTGTCAAATGTTCATTGTGGTCAGTTTCAGATGCTGCAGCTCTTTCATAATTTATAGTTTGAGTTCTTGTTTGTTCAATATTAATTGTCAGCCTTGTAAATCCAAGCTGGACTGACTGTACATATCCTGACCAAGGAAAATCCAATTCTCACTTTGTGCAGTAATCTACACCTGGCTTTTCTGCCTCCGTTCATAATAATATACATTTTACAGACTAAATGTTGTCTTAAATTAACATTTATTTGCAACATAGTATAGCAAACTATTACATGATATAAAACAAATTAATTTTAGTAAAAAAAAAAAAAGTCTCTGTCTGGGGTCGCCATAAATTTGTGACGTTAACATGGGGTCATGAGCCAAAAAAGGTTGGGAACCACTGATGTAAGTCATTGGTATATTAATGGTTTTATTAAGACAGAAGGATTCATGTATTTAACTAAACACAGGGTGAATTTGAGGCAGACATGATTAAACCACATTCACCTCGAAGCAGAAATATTTTACTAAACCATTCAACTTTATGAGCAACAAATACAGTAGCAGATTAGACGGATTGTGCAAGACTTTAAAACTTTAAGCCTATTTGTAACATATGAATAATGAAGGAAACAAGTACCATTTACTGCTTCTACAGCGTCTGGAACATGTATTAAACCTTTCATGCATAGTGGTCACTACAGTGGTCAGCTGTTCAAAGGTGTTCTCTTGTATATTCATGGATTTTGTTGTTTTAGTTCCATATCAGCCAACACAAAGCACACTTATGCATCATCCCATACACTGCAATGCATACCATTACTGTAACTTTGCTGTTCTAGATAAAACTGATCTGCAGTAACATGTTTGAGTGTAAAAAAAAATTGCTAATTGTTATTAGACTGCAATTAACAGTTGTTTTTTGTTTTTAAACAAAAAGTTTGGGTTTTTAGCATATTATTTCCATGTGGGTATGTTAAAATATGAGAAAGCATCATATTAGCGGTATTAAAATGCGTTTGTTTCATAGTTTTCACACAGTATATCACTAAATACATGTTTCTTTGCTTCTAAAGTTAAACACATGGTGAGCTGAGTGGACATTGTTTTAACTCCATGAGAAATAGGTTCATAAAAAAATCAATTGCCTTTTTTTCATGTCTAAAGAGGAATAAAAACACTCAGGAAAAAAAAATCTTGATTAAGTTTCTCATAATTCATGCATGAAAGGGTTAAATCCAGTTGCCAATAACAGCTCATGGTACTTTATTCTTCACATTTAGATGTATTATTTAAAGGTGATTTTCAGCTGTGAACTATAAGTAAATTCTGTTACTCTTATTGAAAAATAAATTTAAGGTACATTTTACTTCATCTCAGAGGCTTTTCACTGTTATATAATTTTTCATCCTATTCCTGTTCAGTGAAAACTATGTATCTGCAACTTCTAATTTATAACATTTAAGATAAACAAACAAACAAACTCTTTTATATGTTGAGAAAATCCTCCCTGTTCTTACCTGAAAAATATATTACCACAAACCTGAAACCTGTTTTTCTGAGCTCAAAATGTGACTTTTTTTTTTTTTTGTTTCTTTCAGGAATATTACACTGGGTTACAAAAAAAATGTTTTTTGCAAGTTGTCTAGGTTTTTTCAACTGAATTAGGACCATTTTGCACCGCTAAATCCAAAAATGACATCTGTTTTTCTCAATCAGGTCAGGTTTTTTTTGCTAATTTGATTTTGAAAAATTTAATCTTCTCACAAAATTGATTACATTTTTGTGACTTTATCGGTTGATTTTTTTATATAGTTCTCACCCTAAAAAGGTTTTAAGAGAAAAAAAAAATCATTTTCCAACAGGATTCCTGTTAGGTACAATGGTGTATTCACCGCAAATGTAGCAGAATACGTCAGGCTTATTTTTGCAAGATCTTCTAGTCGAAGCCATTTCATTCACCTGTAATATTAAAAAAAACATTAATCATAAATTGGCAAAAGTAAAATCTTCAGAACTCGTTTATTGCAAAAAATATGAAAGAATTTTGTATCATATGATGTGAAAATGCCCATAAATGTAAGCAAAAATGTTAAAAAGCCAATATGTAGCATAGTTCAGAAAGTTGACCTGATTGAGCAAAATGAATGTGATTTTTGGATTCAGCACACCAAAATTATCCTAAATCAGCTCAAAAAACTTAAACAATAAATTTGTTGTTGACCAGTGTTATGGATTAAGTGGATTAAGTATAAACAGCACATACACATACCTATCCAAGAACATCATAAATATCCACGTAAATATAATAATAAATATAACTGACAAAATGTTTTACTTCACAAAGCTTCTGTACATTCTCCCGATAACACTTCTATTTAAATAAGGGTTTAATTTCACATATACTTATGTGGAGTATTATCTCAGTCTAGTAAAGTACCATTACTTTTACCAAGGCAGCTTCTGCAATGACATTAAATGTATTATCATCAAATAAACATCAGAGGGCGCCGTTGAGCTAAATATGGCATTAAATCTCAGTTCTAATCAGATTCAGGGTTAAAACCAAACATTTACTGCGTTAAAATGAAAGCATTGTTTAAACTGTAAATTAAAACACACGAAATAAATAGTATAAAATTTAAAAAAGTACTTGCAGAGTAAATATTTTACTATTTTTATTGTAGTTGCAGTTAAATCATCTTATGGTTTTATAATAATAATAATAATAATAATAATAATAATAATAATAATAATAATAATAAGAAGAAGAAGAAGAAGAAGAAGAAGAAGAAACTGGTGATTAAATAAAAACTGAATAAAATAAAGTGAAGTGTTCATTAAGTCGTCGGTTTATGATATTACATCAAACTGCATTTTCGTTTTTCCTACAGTACTTTTAATGCAGCAGTATTTCAACTCTCACCTTCGGACAGGTTTAGCGTTTTCTTATTGGTTGATCCGCCCTGATGCGACAAGAAATCCCACGATCTGATTGGCTGTCGCTTTCTGTCAATCTAGATGGGAGCCAGCTAACCAGAGAGCAGCCTCTGCGTTGCTAAGGTAAGTTAAACAGCTGCGTCAACTCCAACACATTTCACCCTGAAGTCAGAGGAGAGGACCTTCACAATAAGGAAGAGGAACTTGGAAAAAAATTAATAAATAAAATTTTAAAAAAGGCCTCCATTTCAGACTATGATCAGCACCTAAAACATCACATATGTAATCTTAGATCATCTTTGGAATAAAATCAAAACACATATGCAGCTCTAGCAATAATAAAATAGCCTCTGAACCCATTAAAAACCCCAGGAAAATTATGTTCACTGTCCATTAAACAATACTGAGCTGTTTCAGAAGCTGCATAAAACAATTAACATCAATGTGAAAACTCATTGAAAGCATGACAAGATGTACATTATCCAACAAATAGGGATTAATTTACTTAAACACCTGCATTTAATTGTGTAAAATTAAATATGACCTGTTTTTATTTGCATTATTTAGTCCAAAAACTGGATTTTCTGTTATTTTGAACATTTTCTGTAAATAAATAACTCCTGCGCAGTATGATAATATCATATTTAGAATTTGGGAGTACTTTCCAGAATAAACACAAGTACGCATTTTACTCAAGCAACCATATACGTATAACCATCTAATTGTGTGTGTTGAAATCCTCCAAAAAAGTCCTGAATTCACAAAAATTAACTCTATACTTTTATCAGTGTTAATTTTGATACTACTGCTGTTGTTATTGATACTGTTGTTAATATGGTACTGGTAAAAGAACAAACTATATTTAAAGAATAAAAAATAGTGACTATTTTTGACGAATTTTATTATTACATTTCTTACAATGTGATTAATTTCTAAAAGACTAAGACTGGCTAACTCGTGTATCTGTTAACTCTTTATTTTATATTCTCATTTTATCTTCATTCTCACTTACTTTTAATGAGGCGTTGTTTCAGTGTTCTTATATTATTTGATCCTGTGTGCATTATTATAGCTTATTATTTCACCTAATGTGTGTGAATGTAATTTATTGTACTGTTTTACTATATGATGTAAAGCATTTTGTTTCTGTCCTTTAAAAAGTGCAATAAGATTAGAAGTTATTATTATAAAATTATTACTTTAATGTTGAATCTTGTGAATGAGGAGCAATTTTAGATGCTTTACCACTGTATGGATTAGTGTAATTCTGTATCATATACAGGTAGATTGATTTTTTTTAATTTTTTTTTTTTTTTTAAGTAAGTGTCAAACAACGTAATGGAGTAAAACACAGAATATTTGCTACTAACTATAAGTATAAGTTGACTCTAAGTATAAATTAGCAGTGAAATGGAAATACTGAAGTAAAACACAAGGAGGCCAAAGTGTATGTACGGAAAGCACTTAGTAGCAGTGTGTGGGGAAAAAAAAAAAAAAAAGCATTTGTCTCTGTGATTTCAAAGCAATATCAAAAGGGGTTTTGTTGTCTTTTCTGTACTGAAAATTACTGAATAACTGTTCTAAATCCAATGTCATAGCATATGTTCTAATGAATTGTTTCTTACCTGTTACATGGAACATTAGTGTAATGACTCTACATACATACTCATGCAAACAAAGAAGCGGAAAAATATCCTAATGAAAATAATAATAATAATAATAATAATAATAATAATAATAATAATAATAATAATAATAATAATAATAATAATAATAATGATAATAATAATAATACCTGTAATTTCTTTTATTTATTTATTTATTTATTTATTTATTATTAGTGATAGTTAACAAGACAATGTGGACAGAAAAACAACAACAACACATAAACAAAGGGAAACTCAAACAAATAAACAAACCAAAAACAACAACAATGACAGAGTATTGACAAACAACAACAACGTCATATTACAAAGAAAAAGATCATAAATGTAAATAGGAACTAAACCATATAGCTTGGTTAGGGGTGATAGGGAAAAGGGGAAGACAGGGGTGTAAATGAAAGTGAGAAAGAGAGAGGGGGGAGTGAGGGGGAAAATAATAATTGTTGTGATAATACAAAAATATTTAATAATACCAGTAGTCTAATTTGCTAGAATTATTGTGGCAGAGGTAGCAGTGGAGTCAGTCACAATACTACTAGTTAAATAATTTAATATTTGTAACAATGTATTTGTATCAGTTATTATTTGTTTTGAGTTTATATGAATGAATTTAAATTAATATGGCTATGGGGGGGGGGGGGGGGGGGGGTTAATTATTGAATAACTGTTCTAAATCCAATGTCATAGCATATGTTCTAATGAATTGTTTCTTACCTATTACATGGAACATTAGTGTAATGACTCTACATACATACTCATGCAAACGAAGAAGTGGAAAAATATCCTATAATAATAATAATAATAATAATAATAATAATAATAATAATAATAATAATAATAATATCTTTCTTTTAGTTTCACTTTCTATGTAGCTTTGCCATTTGTTCCACAGTTTACACCCCACATTGTTATTTCCTCTGATTTTAACTCATTCATTCCCTTTACTTGTTCTATTGAGTTCCTCCATCTTTGCGAACTGCAGCTTAATTTTCGAGGTTAGTTTTTGACTTGAACTTTAACCCATAAAGACCCAAACATCCGCCAGCGACCAGAAGTATCTACTGATCTAAACGATTTAATACTTGTTGATCCACTAATGCTATCAATACATGGAAATAATTGGTGTAAAATACAGTTTGTCATCTTTTCATGGTTGTCAGATATCACCCTTTTGGACATTTAGAGGCTCTGTAGTTACCATGGAAACACCATCATCTTCTACAACAGGGGTGTCAAACTCATTTTAGTTCAGGGGCCACATTCACCCCAATATGATCTCAAGTGGGCTGGACCAGTAAAATAACAGTGAAAAAAGTAAAATGACATTATGATAATGTTTACATCTACAACATTTCCTTAAAAATCTGAATAACATGAACAACTCGAAATGTCATAAGAAAAATAAGTGCAATTTAACAATATTCTGCCTCAGTTTATCAGTTTATCATTTATGCATGTGCGTTACAACTTACATTACAATTACAAATACACAAAACATATAGTACCAGGTATAATATTGGTAAAATTGCATTTACTTCACTTTCGACATTTCAGGTCATTCATATTTGTTCAAGTTATTCACATTTTTTGTAAAAGGATAGTTTGTTAATGTAAACATTTTCATGTAATTTCACTTTTTTTTTCACTAAAACAAAGATAATTTCTGCAGTTGTCAGTATTTATAGATTATGATGACACTATTTCACTGACCTGACCCAAGTGAGATCTAATTGGTCTGTATGTGGAACTGAATTAAAATGATTATTACACCACTGATTTTTTAAAATATCTTCAGTGTCATTTTTGCATTTCACTAATTCATCCGCGGGCCAGATTGGACCCTTTGGCCCCTGGGTCGCATGTTTGACACCTGTGTTCTACAACATTGATTCACCAGTAAAACCCATGCAATTGGATCAATGACAGTGGATGGACACACTGGGTTTATGTTCAGTTAATGATAGATTTTACTGAAAAGTCACTTATTCTGCAGTTTTCTCTTTTTCTGATATAATAATCCTCAACTTTAATCTGAGCTTTTATGAACATCTACATGATCAGTAGATTAACCCTTTCATGCATACTGGTCACTACAGTGGACAGCTATTCTACAGCTGTTCTCTTGTATATTCATGGATTTTGTTGTTCTTTTCGTTGTTTGTTTGTTTGTTTTTTTACACATATCTTTATTAAAATTTTTAGACACTACATATCTTTTCTGACATGAATTGGTAACATTATGTAGATCTCTCCTGAGCATAAACCCCCAGAATCACAAGCCCTCCCCATAGTTTTCACACAATTTATCAGTAAATACATGTTTCTGTGCATCAAAAATTAAACGCATGGTGTCCAGTTGAGTGGATTTTTTTGCAACTTCATGAAAAATTGGTTCATAAGATTTTTTTTTTTTTTTTTTTTTTTTTTTTCATTGTTATATTTTTAACCCTTTCATGCACAGTGGTCACTCCAGTGTTCACTCCAGTGGTCACTTCAGTGGACAGTTCTTCTCCAGCTGTTCTCTTGTATATTCATGGGTTTGGTTGTTTTAGTTACAGACCAGCCAACACAGTGGACACTTATGCACCATCCCATAATAATACACTGACCATTACTGTAACTTTACTGTTCTAGATAAACCTGATCTGCACTGACATGTTTGAGTGGAAATCAATTACTAATTGTTATTAAACTGTAATTAACAGTTTTCTTAAACAAAAAGTTTTTTTTTTTTGTTTTTTTTTTGCATATTATCTCCATGAAGTGAGTAATAAATAGTATTATAGTATGTTAAAATGTGAGAAAACATCAGATTAGCTGCATTAAAAATATTTTTATTTCATAGTTTTCACACACTATCACTTTCTGATGATGGGTTTTAAATACATGTTTCTTGGCTTCAAAAAGTAAACTTATGGTGTCCATCTGAGTGGACATTTTTGTAACTCGATGAAAAATAGGTTCATTAAAAAAAAACTCAATTGCATTGTTTTTTTTCTTTCAGATGCTTAAAGAGGAATAAAATCACTCAAGAAAAAAAAAAAGACTAAGGTTGTCAAAATTCATGCATGAAAGGATTAATGTACTTTAAAAAATTTTTAAATTATTTTTATTTTATTATTATTTTTAAAATGTATTTTTCAGAAGAAAATTTTTAATCGCATTGTTTTTTTCATGCCTAAAGAGGAATAAAAACAAAAAAAATTTGATTGAGGTTCTCATAATTCATGCATGAAAGGGTTAAATATGGGGGAAAAAAAATCTGATTTTTATTGAAACAAGACAAAATACAGAAGATAATATTAGAATAAATGGTGATAAATCACTTCAGAAAGGTTAAATTTAGAAAAAAAACATAAAAAAATATGGCAACTACTACAAAAGTAGCACTGGGTCTTTATGGGTTAAGATCAGCTGTGCATTTCCATTACATTTTCCTCCAGACGTGCGCATCCGTTACATAAACCCTTCTGTCTTTGTTGGTTTTATTGTGAAATCTGTGCGCGGATGCGGCTGCGCTCGTCATTGCGCACTTGACGCAGGCGCTTAAAACTGCTGCTGATGCTGTCAGTTCATATGGCTAACGCTGCTGTACAGTACCTGGTTAAGAAATAAAGAGATGTGGCAGCTCGAAGATTCACACGGACAGTGGTGTTTTTTATCCGGATTCCCCCCCAGTGAACGCACACCATTTCACGGAAAATGAAAACAGATGGGGACATTTGAGAGCCATGCGTTTTCTCCCACAGTTGGCAGGCAGGTATTTTCCTACAGCCAGGCGTCGCACTGGGAAAGCATCATTTCATTTGGCACTGCCGCTGGCTGGTGATTTAGCATGAATGCTAGCAGACTAGTAGACAACATGCGTTTTTATTTTTACGCACGGTAAGTAGCATCCATCAGCAGCGTTTGGAGTGCGTTTTTAATTCCATGAAATGCCCAAACCCGCCTCATGGGGGGCACACTCACGTCCCTGCATAAGTCAAAACCTCCAGACAAACTCTGAAGTGACTGTGTGTTAGCTGACATTTTCTACAAACGAAAAAAAAAAAAAAAAAAAAAACGCCAGGACTATTAACATTTCTCTTATAAAACGCGAGGGGGGCATTTTTTGGCACCGTTGACGCACGCCGGACCGTTCATGGTGCGTTTTGGCACGACGAGCAGGTGAAAGAAACTTCAGGTATGAGCTGTCAGGAGGGATAAATGATGTGGAGCTGTTCTTCAGACTGGGGACCGACCCAGGACCGCCTCATCACACCGGCTGTCTGTCACTGGGGACCGAGCAGAGAGCGTTAACCCAGGCCGGCCTCGGATCCGTCAGTCTCCGCCCGCCATGGGACACTAAACCAGCTTTTCTAGCCCGCTCTTCATCCGAGCATGGAGGCTCAACAGCTTGGACTCTCCAGCTTTGCTTTGTAAAACCTGTCTTATGTGTGTGTGAGTGAGTGAGAGCTTCTTTTGGACCAGTCATGACAAGGCACTTCTTCGTCCATCCAGCTCTTCAGCCACAGGATGCTTTTTAAAGTGGAACTACAACCCCTCCTTGCAGTCAAACCAGGCGGATTTTTCACTCCATAGACCTTTGAATGACACAGCCAACATTTCAAGGGACCTAATCTCTGAAGGAGTTTATATTCTTATAATATACTGTCATTTGGGACAGAGACACCTGTGGTGTCATTGTACCTGGGTCTGGGTAGTGGGACATATCTATTATTATTTGACACAGACTCCATGTGGATACTCCTTTAGGGGCCCAGGACTCCAGGTTGGAAGCCTCTGGTTTCCCCCCCCCCCACTCCCCCTTTTTTGAACACACTGCACTTGAAGAAGGGGGGAAAAGTTACAAAAGATCTTACAGTTTTCTCTCATTTCAATGAAAGCAACTTTTAAACCATGCACTGAAGAGGAGGACTAAAACAAGACTTAACTGTAAGCCTTACTGAGAGTCAAGTTTACACGGAGCCAGCCATGCCTGTCAGAAAAAAAGGTGAGTTAGTCTGTCTGCTACAGGTAATGACAGGGGTTCTTCTCAAACTTGGGCTCGGGGATTGATAGAAAATACAATCTTGGTCTTTTTCATATGCTATGGATAGGTCAAGTGTATTGTGGATTAGGGCTGAAAGATAAATCGTCATCATATCGATACCTAGATATGAACATTCAAGATATTAATATCGAAAAAGCAACGATATAGATTTCCCCCGCGCTCGCCCTGCATGTACAGCTCTGGAAGTCACAACAAATTTCATTTATTCGTACTTTATGTTAATGTTGATGACTGGCAGGGAGTTCTTATAAATAAAACTGCCCTGTCCACATTCTTTTGTATTATGATGTTTGTATTTTTCTGAAAAATGCTTGGTTTTCACTGAACCCGTAGTCATATTGTATCGATATCGAGATATCTGGCATGATTATCGAGATATGAAATTTTGTCCATATCGTTCAGCCCTATTGTGGATGTAATAATTTAGGCAAGGCAAGTTTATTTGTATAGTACATTTCAGCAACAAGGTAATTCAAGGTGCTTCACACAGGACATTGAAATACAACGACAAGGGAAAAAGAAACACATTTAAAACATTATAAAAGAATCATGTAAAAGGTGATTGAAAACAGCAAGTAAGAAAACAACACATAAAACCCAAAAAATATAAAAACACACATATTAAAAGGAAGACTTGCAGTGCAGAGTTTCAAAGGAGAATATAAAATTTAAAAAGTAAAAAGCCTTTTAGTCAAAAATTTAAGTATAAGATCTCAAATTATTCCTAATAACTTACATATTGGACATAGAGCTCTTCTGTATAAGCTGGTTATACAAACCTTGGGTCAGGGTTAGGGCAAGGGTTGGAGGTAGGGCTGAGCAAAACCCATAAAGACACAAACATCCACTGGCAACCAAAACCATCTACTGATCTAGAATATTTAAAACCTGTTGATCCACTAATCCTATCAATACGTGTAGATAACTGGTGTAAAATCCAGTTTGTCATCTTTTCATGGTCATCAGATAAGACCCATTTGGACGTTCAGAGGCTCCGTAGTTACCGTGGAAACACTGTCATCTTCTACAACACTGATTCACCAGTAAAACCCATGCAGTTTGATCAATGACAGTGGATGGAAACACTTGCTTTGTGTTCAGTTAATGATATATCTGACTGAAAAAGCCACTTTTTCTTCAGTTTTCTCTGTTTTTGATGTAATAACCCTCGACCTTAATCTGAGCTTTTATGAACATTTTCATGATCAGTGAATTAAATACAGGAATATACCTGATTTATAATGATAAAATGCAAACTGCTGAGGATAACATAATAAATGGAGATAAATTACTTAGGACAGGTTAGATATACAGAAAATTTTATTTGGGAACAGACATAAAAATAGTGCTGGGTCTTTATGGGTTAAAGCAGTGGTTCCCAACCTTTTTTTTGTTCGCGACCCCATTTTAACATCACAAATTTCTGGCAACCCCAGACATTCAAAAAGGAGACATTTTTTTGCTAAAATTTGTTTGTTTTTGATGTTGTAATAGTTTGTTATACTATGTTGCAAATAAACATTAATTTTAGACAACCTTTAGGCTATATAATTTATATAATGCACCTTTTTTAAATTTTTAAAAGGAAAAGTGTGTGGTGTTTTAATTATAAGGATATATATATATTAAATCATTACGACATATTTTTATTAGTATATATATATATATATATATTTATCAATTACTAGAAATTTCAGGCGACCCCATTTGAATTCCAGGTGACCCCACGTGGAGTCCCGACCCCAAGGCTGAAAAACACTGCAGTTCTCAGCTCTCGTTCCATATCAAAAGACTAAATATAAAGATAAATGAACCTGATGTGACAAGAGAAACCACTTTTTTAAAACTTCCAAAGTCATGCCCAGGATGCAGCTAATAGAATCCAGTCAGTAATTGGTAATTACAGCTGTCAATCACATATTTAACTCCCTCTATCAGTCTGAAAACACCTGTGATCAGACAGTTTTGGCTTCACGGGGTAGATTTGACAGCTGCAGCTGAAAAACTCGAGTATTAAGCAGATGTAGAAGTTTCAGACCACTTGAATTACAATATAGCGAAAGATAAATATGAAGTGAAGGTAACAGACTATGAAGCACTGCAGCTTTGATGTAATAACTCAGGTTTTTGTTTCATGAAAACCATGAAATTACACCTTGTTCTCATTATCAAGATGAGTTTTCCTCTTGAAAACTTTCTTGCTCAGTGAAAATGTGCACAACCTATTTATATATTGTAAAACATTTATTGCGAATAAGTTTCTTAAATTGTGGATCATATTTATTTATTTATTTACAAATTAAGCACATTGAGACTCTTGCAGGTGCTGCTTTGTTATTGTAGTTGATTACTGACATTGTTTTGTACATCAATAAAGTAAAAAAAAAGCTATTTTTGTATTAAGTACACAGAAAAAGTCTGTTAACTTCAGATTTTAACATTCACTCTTTCTTGGAAAACCTAACCTTACACTGAAAACAAGCCCTCTAATGTTAAGCATCATAATCAGCATTCAGTAAGTGCTCTGGTAGTTGTATTTGACAACTGTTTAGACCAGGTCTATCCAAATAACATAACGTGCTGCACACTTTTAATACCCCTCAGCCAAATATAGTGTAAGATTCTGTTGAAAGTTACTGCCCTATAATTTAGATTAGATTGTCTTTGTGTAAAACTTATTACATACATATTTATATGTGAAAATACTCAGATATTATAACTGCACAAGGCCATTTGACCTTGAAAAAGGAGGTCAAGGTCACCTATTTTCAGTACACTTCTGCTCCCTGCCAAGATGTATCCACAGTAAAAATTTGGTGCAGATATGTCAATGCATTCTTCAGATAATGCGATTATGTTGTTGGACAGACATGAACAGACAAAAGGATGGACAGACGACAAAACGATTAAAATACTCCTTTGGCCAGAAGTTGGCCGAGGGGTAAAAACTATAAATGTCTAAGTCTACAAATCATATTCACCACACATAAAGCAATCTAAAACCCACATCATCATTTGTATATTTTGTTCAATGAATTTAACATGCAAAAAAAATAGTCACGCTGTTAATCAGTTTTTGCATATCATCTAAGCCCTAATCGTCTGCCATGGAAAGTTATTTTCTCAGTTTTGATGGAAAAACTTGACTTCCCTGCACAGATCTCTGACCTCAAACACATCTGACAAGTGAAATGGCAAATGGGAGAATTCACCCCTAATATCACTGTATTATAATAGATCTGATTTTCAGTGTTTTTATGAGTGTAGGTATAAATCATTTCTTTTTTTGTCTCTTGTCACTACAGTAATAGTTAAGTACTCTGAAATCTGACACTACATCATGATTGAAGTAGTCTTTATTTGATCTGAAAGTTAAATTTTACGTTGGAGCGTCCAGATTTCCATTGCTACTACAAATGTACATCTGATGCTGCCTTCATGCGCTATTGGAAAGATGATCGTTTCCACTTGTGAATTCAAAATTACCAGTGCATTGTGTTCAAGTGCTATAGTTGTCATAGTGAAATGAAAAATGGCTGACACAATTTATCATGACCTGCTACTTGGGTAAAACAGTTTTGGATGTGTGTCTCATTCATTAATTTTTTTGGGGGGACATATATACACTGACATATATAGAGATGAACAAACACTCTCACATTCACACCTATGGGCAACTTAGCTTAACCAATGAACTATTAATGCATGTCTTTGGAAGCTGGGGTACCCACACATACAGGGAGAACATGCAAACTCCACTTTTTTTTTTTTAATAGTTTTTTTTTTTGCTAATTATGTATACTATAAATGTGTAAAATCATCCGCTAACAGCAGCAGAATGTTAATAAAAGCAGTGTTTATCATCGCGTTTAATCCCTTAATGTCATTTTCACCTCTGCAACTTGTGTATCCAAATTTTTTCCCGGTTCCCCAGCGGAAAATATGAAATGAGGGTGCGTTCATGTGCAATTTTCGAGTTCGTAAGTAGTATTTCCCATAATTCCCATAGCCCATGAAGGCAGCATAAGTATCAGTTAGGGGTGTAAGAAAAAAATTGGTTCTGCAATATATCGTGATATTTCATTTCACAAGACTGTATCGATATTAAAAAGTACTGTATCCATATTTTTGGGTATTTATTCAAATGCAGATATTGTGGATGTTCACTTTTTAAAATTTTTGTTTATATTTTATTTATTATTATCTAACACTTTTATTAAATAATGTTAGTTCCTTTGTTGGGATTGCACAAAAATAATGTTCTGATGTTAGTTATTAACTAATAGAATATGAACATTTGAGCAGGATCTTAAACTGTAATGTCTGTAAAACATTATTTCAGTTTTAACACAGGAACATTTTGTGATATAGCATTAGATCCTGTTGTGATCAAGTAAAAATGTGTTTAGTATTTGTGCAGATTTGTGGTGTGATTAAATTCTTCAAAGGAAATAATCATTTAAAAAAAGAAACAAACAAAAAAGTTTCCTTTTTAACAGTATCATGATATATCGTGATATAGTGTATCGTGATCCTAGTATTGGGATTTGTATTGTATCGCCAGATTCTTGCCAATACACACCCCTAGTATCAGTGCCCCTGGGGTGTTGATATCTGTCTTGAAGAATACACATCTGAAATCATTAACTTGGTTCTGAAATACTGTGGAAAGCATATTGTGTGAGATCAACCCTTTATGGGGCAAGTGACTATTTTTGGTAATTTCCGCATACATTACAAGTCAGTGACAGCAACAGTTACAGTGAGGACAGTGAGGCAACAATCTCAGGTCAAATGTGGTCCACAGTAGGGGTCACCAGCCCTGGTCCTCTAGATCTACTATCCTGCATGTTTTAGACGTATCCCTCTTCCAACACACCTGATTCAAATGATACGCCTATCATCAAGCTCTGCAGAACGAGCGTCAGGTGTGCTGGAAGAGGGAAACATCTAAAACAGGGGTGTCCAAATCCAGTCCTCGAGGGCCAGTATCCTGCATGTTTTAGATAGTTCCCTCTTCCATCACACCTGGAAGCCATTACATCGTTATCAGGCTTCTGCAGTGCTTGATGATGAGCTGATCATTAATTGAACCAGGTGTGATGGAAGAGGGAAATATCTGAAACATGCAGGATACCGGCGCTCGAGGACTGGGTTTGGACACCCCTGATCTAAAACATGCAGGATAGTAGCTCTCGAGGACCCGGGTTGGTGACCCCTGATCTACAGGGTCTGCAAGGTCCACCTCTGCATGAACAGTGAGTGTACCTGCTTTGTTAGGTACCATGAAGTAATGGTACTAATGGAAGGAATGATGTTCAAAGGAGTAATGTGGATGTGGACAGGGGTCTGGATCAGCACTTATGTTGGTCTACTGTTCTAAAAGTGATGTTCTTATGTTCTAAAATACATGTTCCTTTCATATTACATGTTTTTCTTCTATTTTTACACTGCCCCCTGAAGGGGAGGCAAGAGGTATTGTTTTTGGTTTGGTTTGTTTCTTTGTTTTTTTTAGCACTTTAGCAGCTAAACTGTAGGTTGAATTTGTACCAAATTGGGTTTATAGATTTCAAACTGGAAGAAAAATCCAAGGCACTCTCTTTAAACATTAAAATGCCTTTATTCAGTAAAATATAAGTCAAAACTTTTGACTTCCTGATGAAAACTTGAAGCCGAAATGCATTGAAGTGTTTTTTGGGTCTAGATATGACTGTGCCGTGTTAATAAAGGCATTTTAATGTTTAAAGAAAATGCCTTGGATTTTTCTTCCAGTTTGATATCTACTTTTTGAACCCCTTTTTCCAAAGAGCACCTCAAACAAGCTCTTTTTTTGGTCCAAGAAGCATTCCTTCCCATGAATTTTTTGGGTTTATAGATTGCCAGTGATCCAGAATAGATCTCATTACATTTTGGGAAAAGTAGGTCAAAGTTCAAATTTTTTATGAATTTTTACAATCATTTTTTCCCCCATTTACTTATAATGGGCAAAATTTCACATGTCTATGAAAAAAACATAAATTTTGTTTCAGTTTACCTCAAACTTGGCACATATATAGAGGCAATTGATATGATGACATCAGCACATGCATAAACATGATGACATCAGCTGGATCGATGACAAAATAAGCTACAATACATGCGAGGGGCTGGTACCACTTGTTTATATTTACTTCTTGGATTGTTTTTTTTTTTTTTTTTTGCCACTTACGGGTAAGGAACCAAATATGGCAGTTTTTTTCAACCTTGGGGTCGAGACCCCACGTGGGGTTGCCTGGAATTCAAATGGGGTCGCCTGAAATTTCTAGTAATTGATTAAAAAAAAAAAAACAACAACTTAGTATTAAAAAAATATATGGTGAGTTAAGAGAGATAATCACAATATATAAAAGACATGACAAACTGTGAAGCTGAAACTGAAGCACTGTGGTACTGTTTATCTTTCAAATGTTCATTGTAGTCGGTTTCAGATGCTGCAGCTCTTTCATAATTCATAGTTTGAGGTCTTGCTTGTTCAGTATTAATTGTCAGCCTTGTAAATCCAAGCTGGACGGACTGTACATATCCTGACCAAGGAAAATAAAATCCTCACTTTGTGCAGTAATCTACACCTGGATTTACTGCCTCCGTCCATAATAATATACATTATATAGACTAAATGTAGTCTAAAATTAAAGTTTATTTGCAACATAGTATAGCAAACTATTATATGAGCAAAAACAAATGAATTTTAGCAAAAAAAAAAAATCTGTTTTGAATGTCTGGGGTTGCCAGAAATTGGTGATGTTAAAATGGGGTCATGAGCCAAAAAAGGTTGGAAACCACTGTGATAACATTTTGGGAAAAGTAGGTCAAAGTTCAAATTTTTTATTAATTTTTACAAACTTTTTTTTTTCTCCATTTACTTATAATGGGCTAAATTTCACATGTCTGTAAGAAAAACATACATTTTGTTTCAATTTACTTCAAACTTCGCACATATATAGAGGCAATTGATATGATGACATCAGCTGGATCGATGACAAAATAAGCTACAATACGTGCTAGGGGCTGGTACCACTTGATTATATTTTCTTCTGGGATTTTTTTTTTTTTTTTGTGCCACTTACGGGTAAGGAACCAAATATGGTGACATCATTAACCTTGATTTTCTACATAACAATAAAAAAATTTGAACAATTTCACAAAAATAATAAAGTCTTGTTATGTCCTCTGATAACACACTAAGACATTTTGAATTTCAGAGTATTTCTATGAGTGCCCTATAAAGGATTAAACAATGGGATTTGACATTGGTGTAACGTCCAGGTGTTTATATACGTTGGTGTTGAGTGTTTCTAGAGTCTTCATGCATTACTCCTACAGTATAAATTTACAATTTCATATTATAGTAAATATGTTTAATCTAAAATATGTGCAGAAAATAAACAAGAAGATCCACATCCTGTGTTGTGTTGCCTTCTCTGCAGACACGGTGCGGGCCTTGGGGCTTTTGGAGGAGTACTGCACTAAACTGAGGAAGCCGGAGGAAGAGCAGCTCAAAACTGCCATTCAGAGGGTGATGGGGATTTTCAAAAGCAACTTGTTTGAAGCACTTCTTGGTAAGTCAGTGAAGTGAAATCAGCCCACCAAGCAGTGTGCATTCACAGGTTACTGAAGGTATAGGCATGTCTACCGTATTGACATCTTTATTGAATTACATTGAGCAGGAATGAAAATGTGCCTCACACAGCAGTTGCAGAGGATCATATCATGCGTGCGATGTTCATAATGCAACAACAGTTAAAATAGAGAAATGCGGTTATTTTTAACTCTGCAGCTTTAGCAGTACTTGCCTCAGTACTTCATGTAGTCTCTTCTCTGTTTCTGGGATGTCCACAGTTTTTAATGGTGACGACTGTGTTACAGCTGTTGGACTTTTAGCATTTTGTGCTATTTTTATGTGGATGTTTTAGTCAGTTAAACGTTTTAACTACCCGAGCTGACAGTGTTATTTATCAGTTCCATCATTTCAACAGAACAAAGCTTTTGTCTTTGATCGATTCACCGTTTTACAGAAGACAACTGAACTCTGGGTTTGGCAGGAGATATGAAGTTTTAACACAATATGTAGCTTCAGTCTGGCTGGCTCCTTTGTGACATACAGTGTTTTCCACAAATAGAATTTATTTTGGCAGCCTTCAGAAATATTCCTCTTTGTGTTGTTGTGCTTATTCCTTTTAAAGGTGTGTCTTGAAGTCTGCCAGAATTTTGCATCAATATGCTCCACAGACCTTGGAAATTTAGAGCTGTTGATAGAAATGCTGTCTGGTTGTGTTGTAAACTATTAGTGTACAAAACTGTGTAGGAACCCCTACTGGCTCTCATAAGAAAAAATACACTGAAGTCAGGTATCTTCACTTAAATGCAGAAAATGCACTGAGGTGAAGGGCACATGAATATTTATATGAAAATGCAAAATAAATAACACAAGTGAGTTTATTAAAATAATGGTTTAAGAATAACTGCAGGCATTAAAATGTAAAATAAGCAAATTAAATGAATAGAAGATAACAACTTGGTGTAAAATATTATAGAATTAAAGATTTAAAACACCATATAGATGAAAATGCAAGTTTTTTCCAGCCTTGGTGAAAACAATAGGTCCCAGCAACATAGCAACATGATGTAAAACTGATTATAAAAGTTGTCTCAAAATTCAGTTCAGTTTTTTTTTTTAATATAGTGCCAATCATAAGATAAGATGAGACTTTATTTATCCCACTGTGGGGAAATTTCACAGTTTAACAGCAGCAACATACAACATGCAAGTGCAGAGAAAACACAGGTATAAAAATAACAAACGAGTGAAAAATGAAATTTAAAGTGAAAAATAAGAAATTTGGTATTTTTACAAATATTTGCAAACTGATCTCATGAAATCGCGTTGTATGTCACGCCAGTTCTTATGGCATTTGGTGTGCTATACGTACGCATTTTCAACCTTTTGCATGTTATTCAATGGCATTTGATCACGCGTCAGTTTACGCCAAGATCTCTGGTTTACATTAACCTAACCCCCGACTGTAATCGTAAACCTAACCCTAACCCTCAGTGCGTGTTATTCGACATGGTGTGAACAGACACACGGAAAGCTTGTAATGCGTACAGATAACACCCCAATTAAAAGTGGCGTGTATATTTACGTGATTCTATGATTTCATGTTGAATATTCATATAGGGTTAGAATTAAAATTATGCATTCAAGATTCAAAGGTTTTTTGTTTTTTTTTTTGATCAAGATCTTTTTATTGAAGTTTTGTCAATATAATACAAGTGCAGTGCTGAATGGTCATTAAAGAAATCTTAAGTAAGCATGGGTGTAAATTAAACGCAGCTAGCACCATAGAAAAACAAAAAAAACAAACAAAAAAAAAGCAAAGCAGAGCAAACAACAAACTACATAAAATAGTCCCTCCTAGAAATAATAAGGGGTCACTATCATGACAAAAACCTGCGCTAGGAGTAAGTATGGAGTAAGCAGCATCGTTAAACTGCATTTACAAGTCAAGCATTTAAGTGAATATCTAATTTTCTCCAGTTTTAAGCAGGACATAATGTCTTCTAACCATTGTGCATGAGTGGGGGGGAAAGCATCCCTCCATCTAAACAGGATTGCTCGTTGAGCTAGAAGGGCAGCAAAGGATAAAGTGCGTTGTTTTTCTGTAGGTAGCTTAACTTCACCTTCCATTACAGGGTGGGGAAGCAAAATTTACAATATTTTGAGGTAGGGATTGAAAGACAGTGTATGACCAATTAGTTTACTGAAAGTCATGAGAATTTATTTGCCACAAGAAAATTTACATAATAGAAAATGTTTTTATTCTATGTGTCCTCCTCCTTTCTCAATAACTGCCTTCACACGCTTCCTGAAACTTGCGCAAGTGTTCCTCAAATATTCGGGTGACAACTTCTCCCATTCTTCTTTAATAGTATCTTCCAGACTTTCTCGTAATAGTTTTGCTCATAGTCATTCTCTGCTTTCCATTATAAACAGTCTTTATGGACACTCCAACTATTTTTGAAATCTCCTTTGGTGTGACGAGTGCATTCAGCAAATCACACACTCTTTGACGTTTGCTTTCCTGATTACTCATATGGGCAAAAGTTTCTGAAAAGGTATGGATAATAGTGTTAGGTATGATTATGACATCAATATATGTTTGGTTTCAAAACAATTGACGTAGTGCCTGCTGAGAAAAAACAACTAAATGTTCACTGTAAATTTTGCTTCCCCACCCTGTACACCAAATAGAGCAGTCAAGGGGTTTGGTTCTAACTTGATGTTTAACAGCTGAGAAAGTGTATGAAAGATTTCAGTCCAGTATTTGTTAAGGTGGGTGACATGGTGGTGCAGTGGATTGCACTCGTGCCTCACAGCAAGAAGGTCCTGGGTTCGATTCCAACACCAGTCGACGGGGGTGGGACCTTTCTGTGTGGAGTTTGCATGTTCTCCCCGTATTTGCGTGGGTTGTCTCTGGGTACTCCAGCTTCCTCCCACCATCCAAAAGACATGCACTAACAGGTTAATTGGTTAATCTAAATTGCCCATAGGTGTGAATGTGAGAGTGATTGTTTGTCTCTATATGTTCAGCCCTGTGATGAACTGGCGAAATGTCCAGGGTGTACCCCGCCTTCGCCCGTAAGTAGCTGGGATAGGCTCCAAGCGACCCCCGTGACCCTAGTGAGGATAAAGCAGGTTCAGATAATGAATGAATGAATTTGTTAAGGCTTGAACAGGACCAGTACATGTGGATGAGAGAAGCTTCTGCATGTTGGCATTTGACACCATACGGACTAATATCAGGGTATATGGAAGACAATTTTGCTTTTGAAATATGAGCTCTGTGTACCACCTTAAACTGTATTAAACAGTGACGTGCACAGAGGGAGGATGAATTCACCAGTTTGAGAAGATTCAAAGATTTTTATTAGCAGTTCACTAATGCATAGGACATACAGAGAATTGATATGTTTCTCTCTCAACTTGCTATTAAAAGCCAATTAAAATAAATGGGATAGAAATAAAAGAAAGACTGAATAAAGTAGGACAAAACATATAAAACAAATTTATTTACAATAGTGGCAGCAGTGCAAATACAGCGATGGAAAGTGAAGAGGAACATGATTATCTGCAGACACTTCACAAATTCAATCAATGCCTTATGCAGACTACACTGAGAGGAAACCCAACAAATCCTCCAAGAGCAGGTCCAAGGCGACAGTGGGGAGGAAAAACTTCTTTTACCAAAGAAACAACCTCCGACAGAACTGGGCTCAGCGTCGGTGGCCATCTGCCTCGACCGGCTGGGGTTAGTGGACAGAAGAGAGAGAAAAGAACAACAAACAACACAGAGACTGGACCACAAAGGCAAACACTGGGGGGTTTGGAGTCCAGAACCACACACCAAGATCAAACAGAACCAGAACTAGAGATACCTGCAGAAAGGAAGAAGAAGAGAGAGCATTCAGAGAGGGAAGAGCACAAATGAGTGTTAGCTCCTGAAGGATTCTGTTGGGTTTCTGTAAATTGGCTTGAGAGCCTGGTTTCGATCTGCTCTATATGTAAAGTGTCATGAAATAACTTTTGTTCTGATTTGGTGCTGTATAAATACAATTTGATTTGATTAGATAAGAGATGGAAGAAACAGAATTACTGACAAATAATGTCAATAATTATAATTTCTCTAATATTCAGAGGAGAATTTGATTTATTCCTATAAAGCAAAACCAATTTCCTCATTCTTGCATCCACATGACATTTAGAGGCTGTTTTCTCATTGATCATATTCAGCATTTGTGCAATATTTGAAACAACTAGGTGTTTTTTCTTCCCATAATAGGCCAGTCATTTTGGGCACCGCCAGTTAGAAAAATGGAAAATAACTTAACTTTTCCACATCCCATTGTTTTATTTTTTTGCACACAGTTGTAGAAACAATGTTGAAAAATTAAGGGGGAATGTGTATATTTTTGAATTTTCTTTAACCACCATGCATACACTCAAGGACAAAAGAGCAGAGACAGCGACTAAGGTTACGTTCAGACAGCAGGTCTTAATGCACATTTCAGATTTTTGGGTGAAATCCATTTTTTGTGTGCTCGTTCACATTACACATTAAATGCGACTTCTATCAGTTTTGAGTGTGAACTGAATGTGACCCTGAAGTGACCCGCATGCGCAAAAGATGTCCTGACATAATACTTGAGCATGCAGGCACGCTCTGTGTTTATGGAAGTAAATAGGTTTTTTCCTACCGCTCCTCCTCCTGGGATGCAGAATTGGGATGTTTTTCACATTTGAATGATGTACAGTAGGGCTGCACGATATTGGGAAAAAACTGACATTGCAATTTTTTTTTTTTTTAAACCCTGCAATACATATTGTGATATGAAGTAGCTGTGTGTCGCCGACATAAATAGTCAAAAATTACTTGTGTTACTTCTTGTTGTTTTGACACGGGCAAGGCGCTATCGATACAGAACACGTTTCAGTATCATCCTTCTTGTAGCCGAAATAATTCCAGATAACTGAAATCGCTTTTCTTTTTGGCACCAAGTCTTAGTTTTCGGTGATTTTTTTTTTTTCTTGTTCGTTGCTCATTTTTCATTGTTGTTACCAACGATTCACTCCGTGTGCAGGGGTGTGGTCTGCTTCGGCAAACTGATTAAGAACGATTGTGATTGGTGGATCGCTGCACGCCGTGTGTGTCAGGTACCCAGGTTGAAATTAGATGAGAACACGTTGAGTTCATTTGCCTCCTACATCGCAGGACCTGCGATTTGACTATTGCACACACGTACATCGTGATGACGATGCTCAAGCGATATATTGTGCAGCTCTAACGTAAAGGTCGGATAAATGTGACCTGGCCATTCAAACTGAAGTTGCATTGAAAAATATCGGATATGTATCAGATTTAGGACCACATATGAAATTGGCCCGGGTCAGACTTGAAAAAATCACATTTGTGCCATTCAAACTGTCTTTAACAGATCGGATACAGGCCACTGATGAGCAAAAAAAATCAGATTTAGGCCACATTTGCCTAAATCGTCTGAAATCCCTATGATCTAAGGTGTCGCATTTTGCTCTTTTGTCTGTTTATAGATTAAAGCTATACCTACCGATGTGGCATTTCTCACAGCACTTAGTAAAAGTTTGAATATGAACAACCCGCCTCCCTCCAAAGCCCCACCCACTTCCTTCTGCCTGAGCTCTGAGGCTCCTCCTCCTCTCTCCTCCTCTCACCTGATGCGGGCGGAGGAAGCAGAGGTGGAGGTCCGGTCCGCTTCGGTGTGTCTGCGGACTCCTCCCTCAGTAATCAGATACATCATCCACCTGCCGTGGGCCCATGGCCTCTGTTTCATCAGTAGACCCTGTATTTAAGGGTGTGGTCTGTGCAGCGCTGGGTCGGTGCCTTCACTGCACCACGGAGATGAGGTGCGATGGGCGTGTGCACTGTGAACGCGCGGCCTCTGCGAATTTTCCGTGGACATTTGAGGTTTCATAGTCCATACATTTATCATCCTACATCATCCTACATTATGTGACACCATGGAATTACACCTGTATGAGTCCCACCATCATAAAAGCTGACCTTTATGCAGACCTGTTTAGTCCAGTGCATCCGACTTCCGGACTTTTATCTCCAGCCTTCATTCATCGGACTCCTGTTTGTTCTCCTTAGTTGTTGTTTCTGTTCATAAATCCATTTTTTCCCTTCCACATGTGCATTTCAGTTCTATCCATACACATCCTTAGACAGTAGACTGTGGTCAGTGACAGGAGAAACAGCGCCAGTGAAGCGTCAGATTCAGAGGGACACATATCGGATACGGGGACAGTGATAATGGATCGGATACTGGACAGCCATAATGGATGATTGACAGGAGGCTCAGCCAGGTTCAGCCAATTATTTCATTCGGACCGACTAAAATGATTGGTCAGACTTTTATCAGAAATATATGAGAATTAAACATTTTTGAGTTTCAATACCTGGTGGATTTCTTTTACATTTTAGTTTGACACACGCTTATCAGGATCATTTTAAGATGACAAAAGAATAGTGTAAAAATGCCACATCATAGGGTATAGCTTTAATTATGGGGTGATTCTCAATAGGAAAAAGACTCGTGGTGTAGTCTTAATAAATCCTGTTTTACATGAACTGTTTGCAACTGTATCTCACCACAAATATTTAAAACACCACTAATGGTAAAAATGACTTGATTCTCATTATCAGTACTTTTGTTGAATACTGTTTTACCTGCGTAGAGATAACTAGCAACCTTAATACTTATTCATCAACAAAGCGTATTCTTTGCACATACTGTCCGTCTCCTTCCACCTCCATTAGACAGAGGCTGTGCAGCGGATGTCGGACCGCTCGCCACAAATCCTCCACTCCTGCAAGGCCTCGCTGTTCTTCTCCGTGCTCATAATGTATATAAAGTGCACTTGCCTTGCAGACAGTGGCCAAGCTATAAGGCTGCATTCAGACCTTGAGATGTGCATTCCACTTTAAACCGCCTTCCTCTGTGAGGTTTTACAGCCAAAACCCGACCAACCACGAGCCACAGAAACAAATTCCATTATCGTACACACTACACTTGTCTCTGCTTGTGGATAAATCCTTCCATAATTTAACTAGCTTGATTGAAGTTGGAGTTTGACACAGAGTTGAGCTTGTGCAGGATGAAATATTATTAGCAGTGTTGACTGATACATATATTTTCAGCTTCATCTAAAGAAGTGAATTGCAGTAAATAATAAAAATCATTTTATTTACACACTCGTTTCATTCACACTCAACATTTAACTTGTCAGATGGAGCCACACTGTGAGGATAATTTGTTCCATATCGTATCAATGTTATCACATTTGGACAATTTTCTTCATAATGTGCAGGCCTAATGTGTAGTGAATGAAAACTTCCATTAATTTTAACACCCGCTGGAACTGTAAATACAACAGAGATCACCAACATGGTTACTTTCTGTCAGCTGTCCCTTGAATCATGTAAAAAAGGCACCAAATATGACAGAATAACACATCTAACCATATCCAGTGTTTCTTAGTTATCCTTTGGAAAATGCAGATTCAGATGGTGGAGATAAAAACAAATCATATGATAATAGTGAAACAATGACAGTTTTTCTTCCCATTGTTGGAAAGTCATTTTGGGCATCACCAGCCAGTAAAATTAATTTAGAGAGCATTAAATGAAACTAAATGACTTTTCCACATCTAATGGGTGTAGTCGGTTCCCAGTGGTCTAAGTGTTTGGATACTTTCCATTTTTTTTGAACAGATACAATAACAATGTTGACAAATTATAAGGAAATATACAGTACTGTGCAAAAGTCTTCGGTCACCTCTAGGTTTATTATCTTTTCAGGGTTGAATCGAACAAACATATTACATATACATATTGCCTTTCACAATATAGAGTAATAAGGACTCGTGGTGTAGTCTTAGTAAATGCTGTTTTGAGGAAGCTGGTTGTTAGCAAATCATGCTGTATTTAGTTAATCCACCGACTTAAGTAATATTTAAAGTCCCGGCTGGCATGTTTGTTTGGTTTTTGGTGTGATTTTTTTTTTTTTTTTTTTTTTTTGTTACCAACAAATGATAGAACGTGAGCTTGTAAGAAAATATCGGTTCTGCAATATATCGCGATATTTCATTTCACAATACTGTATCGGTATTAAAAAGTACTGTCGATATTTTTAGGTATTTATTCAAATGCAGATATTGTGGAGGTTCATTTTTGTTTTTATTTTTTGTTTATATTGTATTCATTATTATTTAACACTCTTTTATGAAACAGTTTTAGTTCCGTAGTTGGGTTTGCACAAAAATAATGTTCTGATGTTAGTTATGAACTAATAGAATATGAACATTTGAACAGGATCTTAAACTGTAATGTCTGTAAAACAGAATTTAAGTTTTAACACAGGAACATTTTGTGATATAGCATTAGATCCTGTTGTGATCAAATAAAAATGTGTTTAGTATTTGTGCATATTTCTGATGTAATTCAATTTTTCAGGGAACTAATCATTTAAAAAAAGAAAGAAACAAAAAAAAAATTCCTTTTTAACAGTATCATGATATATCGTGATATATCGTACAGTGATCCTAGTATTGTGATTTGTATTGTATCGCCAGATTCTTGCCAATACACACCCCTACTTGTAGGTTGTGGTAAAAGAATGAAAACCATTTTAGTCTGCTGTCAGGGGCATTAATGCTTTAGCTTTTTTACATATTCACCTTTTAAACCTGTATTATTTGTAGCTGAAAAGTAGATTTTATTTGCCATTTTATATTGTATGCAATAAAATAATGCTGTATGCTAAGTTGAAAATTTGCAAATGAGAAAAATAATCAGGCTTTTATTTGTTGAGTGAATAAGTCAAATTGTACAAAAGAAGTATTTCCATGTGTATATGGATTTATTTGGAAATATACTACATGCATACTGTCATTTGTACAGGGTGGGGAAGCAAAATTTACAATGAACATTTAGTTGTTTTTTCTCAGCAGGCACTACGTCAATTGCTTTGAAACCAAACATATATTGATGCCGTAATCATACCTAACACTATTATCCATACCTTTTCAGAAACTTTTGCCCATATGAGTAATCAGGAAAGCAAACGTCAAAGAGCGTGTGATTTGCTGAATGCACTCGTCACACCGAAGGAGATTTCAAAAATAGTTGGAGTGTCCATAAGGACTGTTTATAAGGGAAAGAAGAGAATGACTATGAGCAAAACTATTAGGAGAAAGTCTGGAAGATACTATTAAAGAAGAATGGGAGAAGTTGTCACCTGAATATTTGAGGAACACTTGCGCAAGTTTCAGGAAGCGTGTGAAGGCAGTTATTGAGAAAGGAGGACACATAGAATAAAAACATTTTCTATTATGTACATTTTCTTGTGGCAAATAAATTCTCATGACTTTCAATAAACTAACTGGTCATACACTGTCTTTCAATCCCTGCCTCAAAATATTGTAAATTTTGCTTCCCCACCCTGTATATGACATGAGATTTTGATCAAGTTGGACAGCTTTGGAGGAAAGTAGTTAAAACTAGAAAAGCACTCGGAGAGCGCAGACCTCCGCCAAGGCAGATCAGTGCCCCCCCCGCCATCACCACCGAAATTTAATCATTTGTTCCTTGTGCCAGTATCAACATTTCATGAAATTTTCATCCAATTCCATCCATGACTTTTTCACTTATCTTGCACACAGTCAGACAGACGAACAGACAAACCAACAGCGGCAAAAACATAACCTCCTTGGTGGAGGTAAATATCTGCAAACTGTATCTATCGCCAGTCGTGTATTGACAAGAACATTAAATTAGTCTAAGAGCAGATGCCCGTCTCTGTACTTTCTGTCACTTTATCAGTGATGAGCTGCAGGCTGACCACTCAGCCGCCTGAGGATTGACACACTGCAGCAAATATTGCAGCTTGGACTGAAGTAGCAGCTGAAATACTTGGCAGGAGTGAGACAGATCCAGTCGGACAGTCCAGCAGCAGTCTGCCTGGGTAACCCAACACTAACTGTGTCACGGATACAATGAGGAAATCACTTTTTTCTCTGCTGTGGTCAGACTGAGGAGAGGGGAACGCTTTGTGAAAGTGTGAGGATATTATTGCTTCTCTGCTACAGTTTTTTCTTCACTTTAATAAAGGTTAATCACAGCTGTTTGCGAACTAGAGCTTTTTGTTTGTGTTTTCATAATTCGTCATCTTACATATTTCTTTGCATTGGATGTGACCAAACCCACTTTATCAAAGCCTGTTTGTAAATGCATGAAGGAAGTCCAGATACATTTTTTTTTTTTTTTAACTTCTTGTTTATTTAGATTTTTTGATTTTATACAACCCATATATCTTTGTATTTACATTACAATTTCAGATCCATTTCCAGTCTACATCTGTCCATAAGCAAATTTTTCTAACATATATAAAGCTTTCAGCAAGTGTGGCAATGTAAAAAAAAAAACAAAAGTTTGCCTATAAAACAGCAAATTGAGGAGAAAAAAGAAAAAACATTGTACATTTGAGGGGAAGGAAAACAAATAAATAAAAATATGTAAAGGAAGAGTGTGTGTGTGTGTGTGTGTGTATACGCCTGTAGATTAGTAGGTGGGGTGCCTGTAGTGCAGCTTGTGCTCAGCAGTCGCTTTTCCATGGGACATCTGTGCAAAACTTTACCGATATTTACTAAATGTCGAAAAAACAGAAGTGCGTAATGTCGGTTTTTCCATTAAATCACAAATGCGATGATTTTGTTTATTCATTATCGCAAGATGACATGAGAAGCCATTCTATAAACATGGCAATGAATGTAAGTATCGGGTTGATTTACAGATATATTCATTATTTATTTATTACTAAATTAAAAAATTATTCTGTTTCCTGGTGTGTCCACGTATACCGCGCCATGTTTCTTTTAACACTCTTCTTTTTCGCTTATTGTAACGTCTGTTAACATCAGTTTTTTTTAATCCTGTGACTGTAGTTGTAGGAAAAGGTCTTCCATTGCAGTTTTGCGTGATATACCATTTGCGTTATGCCCGAAAAACCACCTCTTGCCAGCGCAAAAACGTTTAATCGGAAAAAGACAGTTTTGTTGAAATTGACGTTTTTCCATTAGGTACATTTTTCTGCTCGTTATTTTCGTGCAATTTGAGGGTCAATGGAAAAGCGACTATTGACAGGTCATAACTGAAGAATGGATGACGGTTTGGTATCTGTACCCATTTAAAACACAGATCCCACTACTTTGCTGTTACAGTGGCTTCTCATGTTTTTATTTTTCCCTGTTTGCACTGAGTCAGTCGGTGGAATACGGCCCGAGTGTGTGATTTTCAGCTGCTGGTCAGAGGTGTGACAACGATATCATTGGCTAGTGTGACATATAGTGTAATCTACGCTTTCATATGAGTGCAACAGCAGGTGAGTTCTTCCTCTGTGTGAAGGGTAACGAGCCCCTGGACCCATTTTCAGCAATAGCATCATGTATACAGCAGGTTACATGTAAGACTTTTAAGAGTATTCCAACAGTTTGGCTGGTTTTGGATGTCATATACAAATGTTTTTGTTTGTTTACTATGTTTTCATGCTGTTTTGCTAACTACTGGTGGTGTGCAGATTTGTAGCAGGCTAAACTCACAGTGAAATCCTAATTTTTGTTCGGGCTGTTGCAACAAAGCTGGTTGTTAAGCCATGATGTCACTTCCTACTTCCAGGTCCACCTACATAAAACACATCTGATTGTCATTCTGCAACTTTACATGTGATGATAAAGACCAGAGACAGTGAAAGAAGCTGATAAGGGAAGTTACTTAACCCTTTCATGCACGAATTATGAGAACCTTAATCCAGATTTTTTTTCCCTGAGTGTTTTCATTTCTCTTTAAACATGAAAAAAACAATGTAATTGAAAAATGTCTTATAAAAATAAATAAATAATAAATAAATAGATAAAATAAATAAAAAGTTAAAAAAAAAAAAATAAAAAAAAAAATAAAAAAATAAATACATACACATATATATATATATATATATATATATATATATATATATATATATATATATATATATATATATATATATATAAAAATATAATAATAAGAATAAAATAAGAATCAGCTGGACACCATGCGTTTAATTTTTGAAGCATGCATTTACTGATAAATTGTGTGAAAACTATGGGGGGCTTGTGATTCTGGGGGTTTATGCTCAGGGGAGATCTACACAAGGTTACTAATTCATGTCAGAAAAGATATGTAGTGTCTTAAAACTTTAATAAAGATATGTGTAAAAAAACAAAAAAACCCCCCCAAAAAACATGAATATACGAGAACAGCTGTAGAATAGCTGTCCACTGTAGTGACCACTATGCGTGAAAGGGTTAATCAAAGGAAAAAAAGATGAAGTTGGCTTTAGCTAACTGACTAACCGTTGATTCTAATGATATAGAGAGCAGGTATCAAACATGTGGCCCGGGGCCCAAATCTGGCCCGCCAAAGGGTCCAGTCCGGCCCTTGGGATGAATTTGCGAAATGCAAAAATTACACTAAGATGTTAATCATTTTAGTTCAGGTTCCACATTCAGACCAATTCAATCTCAGGTGGGTCATAATAACCTATAAACACTCAAAACTCCAAATTTTTCTCTTTGTAAATGTAAATGATTTCATGTATTTACACTAAAACAAAGTATAATATTGCAAAAAATCTGAATAACCTGAACAAATATGAACAACCTGAAATGTCTTAAGAGAAGTAAGTGCAATTGCAGTAATATTCCACCTGTTACTAAATGTTTTGTGTGTTTGTAGATCCACTGTGATCTGTAAGTTATAATGTATATGTGTCAATGATAAACTAAGACATAAAATTGTTAAAATGACACATTTTTTTTCGGTTTGTTCATGTTATTCACATTGTTTGAGAGGACAGTTTGTAGATCTAAACATCTTCATAATGTAATTTTACTTTTTTCACTCTAAAACATAGAGAAAAGTTTGGAGTTGACATTAATTATATATTATTATAGTGGTTCGGCCCACTTCAGATCAAATTTAGCTGAATGTGGCCCCTGAACTAAAAGGATTTTCACCCCTCCGATATAGAGCAAGAAATTTTCGAGGAGTTTCACGTCTTCGCATTTTGTGTTTTATTTGTCAGGGCTTTTTCTGTGTTGCCCAGTTCAGGGGAATGTAAAAAAGGTAATGAATTATGTCTAAACACATCTGAATATGAAGTAAAGCAATGCACTGATGTAAAAGGACCAGGAGCTTTAACAGTTTTTTTTAAAAGAATCACAATCTACAGGTAAAAAAATTGCCATGAAAATGTGCACAAATAACTATCTAAGTGTATTTGATTTAAATAAATGACTTTAGTCTTTTCTGGACTATAACCGGTGCCTCATTAAAGATGGAAGTAAACAAGCAGTTTGGACTAGAAATGAGTTTTATGACGGCATGATGTCAGACTTAAAAACCAGATTGTGGAATGAGAAGTGTTGACAGAAAGCAACACACTGTTGTTCTGTACTCCTATAGGCTCCTCCAAAAGTGTTATGTTCTTTAGCATGTAATGACAGCTGTCAAAGAGTCCAGATGGAAGAGGTGTAACGATGTTTAATCCATAAAGACCCAAATATACAGGTGACCAAAACCATCTACTGATGTAAACGGTTTAATACCTGTTGATCCACTAATCCAGGGGTTCCCAAAGTGGGGTACGCGCACTCCCAGGGGTACTTGGAAGAAGCCCAGGGGGTACTTGATATTTAAAAAAAAAAATACAATAAATAAGTCATCACATAGTGAATACAAAATAAATAATGAGAATTAATGCTGAAAAAAAAAAACACAATTAATACATTCATATAATAGTTTTATTGTCAATCATCTTGTTTAATCTTTGGTAACATTTTAAGAACATTTCTTTTTTATATTATTCAAAATGAGTTTGTTTGAGTAGCTAAGTAATTTTTTGTTGATGAAAGGTTCATTTATTAATTAATGACCAGTTTATTTGTTTGTCTTATCAATGAAAGAGGGCACTTTTCAGTTTATATTTTGCATACAAAATTTACTTTAAAAAAATCTTTTTTTTTTTATACATATATTACAGTTAAATATATATTTGTTTACAAAATTTTGAAAATATAAACGGACACTTTTGGCGCAGGGACAAATTTTGCCTAATTTTTTTCAATCAAAATGTTGAAGCGAGAGTTGGGGGTACTTGGCTAAAAAAGTAAATTTCAGGGGGTACTCCACTGTAAAAAGTTTGAGAACCACTGCACTAATCCTATCAATACATGTAAATAATTGGTAGATTGGTGATGGACACACTTGTTTTATGTTCAGCTAATGATATATGTAATAATCCTCAAATGTAACCTCAGCATGATCAGTAAATTAAATATAGGAAAATACCTGATTTTCACTGAAAAAATGCAAAACAGAGAGGATGATATTATAATAAATAAGGATAAAATCACCCAAGAAAGGTTAAATGGAGAGATAGAATAATTTGGGAACTGCCACAAAAGTAGCACTGGGTCTTTATGGGTTAAAATGACCAATCATAAAGTAAAAGGGCCAGTGTTTCCTTTGGTTTCTGCTCCCAAACTGTTAAAAGTTAGATCAACTCAAGCAGAATTCAGCTTCATGAGCAGAGCAGACCTTTGAGAGGGTCTATATTCTACTACACTTGCGACTCACTCATGTGCAGTAGATGTTTTGTGCACCTGCAGCTGAGTCGTGCACACACAGGCAGTGTTCTTTGCCCTTTCTGTGTGTTTTATTTCTCTCTGTGGCCCATATAACTCTCCATTGTTGAATTTGCGCAGAGCATAGTCTGTTGTGTGAGTGGGAAGTTAATATTTGTGTGTTTGAAATCTCTGACGCCATAGTTAACTTTACAGATTTGTTCAACGTGTTTTGCTGCTGCTGAAGAAATAATGATGAATAATTACCATGAGTTTGTGAGCTGTGGGTCCAACATGTGAACTGTGATGTGCCGTGAGTGTAATTTATACTGATGCTTTTGATTATATTATCCAGTAGAGCAACTTAGTTCTGTGTAATTAATGGAAACACTGCAGTGTCACAGATGTATTACAGGAAAATGTGGACTAGTGGACTTCTTTATTTAGAAGCTGTCAAAATATTGCAATTAGTCAGACAATGGGAACAAAAAACCACATGCTTGGCTTCCAGCAGCTAGAGAGAACTGCAGGAAAGCATGTACAGATTGGATGTAACTTGTGATTCACAGCGTGGATCGTGACTCCACCTCGAAAGATCTACATATGATTTTTGTCTGCCAGATCATGCAGTTCTTTCTTTTATTAACCCTTTAGGTGCTGGAATTTTTTTTTTTTCATAGAATACTAAAATTTGAAATCAAGATTTCAAAAAGCTGCATCTTGGAAGTGGTGAGAGATGAAGGCATATTGTGAAAGACAAAAATGTACTCATCTAATTTGCATATTGTGACATCATCAGCGGCCATACTGGATTGCATAACTTTTAGTAAAATTGAGTGACTTGGTGGTAACAACATTGAAAAATGAGCAACGACCAAGAGAAAATCACTACAAACGAAGACTTGGTGCCAAAAAGAAAAGCAATTTCAGTTATCTGGAATTATTTCAGCTACAAGAAGGATGATATTAGTCACATTTCCATTGGACATCTACTACATACAACTTTACCGATATTTACTAAATGTTGAAAAAACAGAAGTGCGTAATGTCACTTTTTCCATTAAATCACAAATGCGATGATTTGTTTATTATTGCGAGATGACGCGAAAAGTCATTCCATAAATATGGCAACAAACATAAATATGGTGTTGATTTACAGATATATTCATTATTATTGTATACTACCCCTCTATCTCGTACAAAATTAAAAAATGATTGGGTTTCCTGGTGTGTCCACACATACCGCCACGTTTCATCTTCTTCTTTGCTTGTTGTAACGTCCGTCAACAACCGTTTTTTTAATTCAACTTACTGTAGTTGTGACAAAAGGTCTTTCTATTGTAGTTTTGCGTGATACACCATTTGCGCTACGCCCAAAAAAACAGCTCATGCCAGCGCAAAAACTTTTAATCGAAATATGAGACTTTTGGCGAGGGTCAATGGAAAAGTGACTTTTGAAACACGTCTTCTGTGTTGCCACAACGAGAGGAAACGCAACTAATTTGTTTGACCATTTACATTGGCACCACACAGCTATTATATCCTCCTGAGTGTTTTTTCATATCGAAATATATATCGCAGGGTTAAAAAAAATCGCAATGCCAGTTTTTTCCAATATCGTGCAGCCCTATTTACATGGACGTTTTCTTTGTGTTTTTGTTTTTTTGTCATCTTATCCTTGAAATAAATGAACTTAAACATTAATAGAAAGTCAAATTTAAGTAGCTTTTTAGTCAAGCAGCAGAGTATCTAAATCTGTCCTTATCTATCAAATCTAAAACTAAATAAACTTTACCCACTTACTTATTAAACCAGTTTGGGGCCACACCTTTAAAACTTGATTTTCTTATTCACTTTTAATAGATTCATGCCCTGAAATGATCTTGAATTGGTGATTTGGCAACTCTGTGTGGTGCTATGGTCTGTTTTATTCAGTTATGTTGCTTGTTGTTTAAAGGGTTGATAAGGACAATTAACCTACATAAACCATTTTAACTGAGTTGCATAATTTTTCCAGTTTTAGATGAAGTAGCATATTTGTGATGTGGCTTCTAGAGGGTTGTATGCTGTTACTCAACTGGTGATTACACCTTGTTTTCCTGCTATATTTGCGTTTAGAAGGATGGTAGGGGCATGACATACAGCAAATGTTCAGCCAAACAGGGGACTCACTGCTGTCAGGCCATATGTGCCCATGTGTTCGCAGTCCTAACCACTCGCCTATCGGGTCGCCCCAGAAATGCCTCTCTTACACCTGGCTGACATCGCAAGATACACAACCTTTTCTAACCGGATGATTATGTGGTTCCTGCTGGCTGTAGAACAAAGTGCCCCTCTGGGATAATAAAGATATCCTTGAGCTCGGTCTTCTCTCTGCCCCTACCGTACACCATCCCTTTATGGAGGTTCATTAAACCAGCCATTTCTTCTCCATCTACGGAAAAACCTCAATCCCATATGCTGCAACCCAGTGTAACAGGCCAAAGTATACCCACAGGCCGGATTATACCCAGGGTATAAACCTGCCTTGGCCAGAATATAGTGTTTAACCCATAATGACCCAAACATCCACCATCGACCAAAAGCATCTATTGATCTAAACCACTAATCATATCAATACATGTGAATAATCGCTGTTGTCGTCTTTCATGGTCATCAGATTTGACCCATTTGGACATTCAGAGGCTCTGTAGTTACCGTGGAAACACCGTTATCCAACACCGTCATCTTCTACAACATTGATTCACCAGTGAAATCCATGGAGTTGGATCAATGACAGTGGGTGAAAACACTGGGTTTATGTTCAGTTAATGATAGATTTTACTGAAAAAGTCACTATTTCTTCGTTTTTCTGTTTTGATATAATAATCTTTAACTTTACTCTGCGCTTTTATGAACATCTACTTGATTTCCACCGGAAAAAATGCAAAATACAGAGGATAATAATATAATAAATGGTGATAAATCACTTAGGAAAGGTTAAATATACAGAAAAATGAATTTGGTAACTGCCACAAAAGTCACACTGGGTCCTTATGGGTTAACTTTAAACATTTATACTGTAGTGAGGACTAGTCCTAGAACTTAAAGTTTCAGGACTTTTATTATATAATGAACAGTCAAGTTGATTGAACATTATGTTCCAATTGCATGATAATGTGTTTTTGATGTGCTTTTATTTTAATACATAAACACTATTGAGAAGTGTGGTAGTAATCTGATCTTTGTGGAAGTCTAATATTTTTTTTTTTTTTTTACTGATTAATGTTTTTCTGGTTAAAGTAATAAAAGTAATTTAGAGTTTTAAGATCTGAGTCAGTCAGTTCCCAGAAAGCAAAAAGTCATTGAATCAACATTTAGATATGGTCAGGCTGAAGACTGGAGTCAACATTGATGTCAGACATTGAAAATAATGCTGAAAGTGCTTGCTATGATCAACGTGGAAATAATGTTGAATTTTCAGTCAGTCCCTACAATGAATCAACCTTGATTCAACTACAGTATCATCAACATTGAAACAATGTAGAATAGCATTAACATTGATTTAACTATGTAAATGGATTGCATTATACATTGACATTTATACTAAACTGATTCAACTAAATTTTTTTCAAACGTCGAAATGGTATCTGTAATTAAACACTGAATCAACACTGATTTTTCAACCTCAACCAAAAATAACAATCTGACCAAATTTTAACATTGAATTAATGTATACTGACAGTCAATACAAACTTTGAGGTACAAATGTATGTATATTTCTACTTGTAGGGGGGTTGTAATTATTCATTGTGGATTTATTGATGACTTAGTGCTCGGGTAGTTGAGATAATGATGAGTTGTCATGTTGATGAGTTGTTCATTGCACATGTGTTGGTCTCTTTGCAAAAGTGGACCAAATACACACTGAGCAATACTCAGTGGGTATCTGCACAATTTGAGGATTGGTTTTGAAGACCTATATAAAGGCCCAAAAAAGGCCACCATTGTTAGTCCAGTGAACGGCATCATGCCACGTCTATCACATGAACAACATCTCCGGGCACTGGGTATGGTGGAGGCCGGTTTGAGCTCCAGTGACATAGCCAGGCCTATGTATGGGCTGTTCCCAACCCACCATCAGAAACCTGGTGGAACGCCACAACACCACAGGCTCTGTTGACCATAGACCACATCCAGGGCGAGAGAGAGTGACAACTCCCAACCAGGACTGCTACTGTTGTGACATTGTGTTTGGCAGGTGCCATTTTCTTTTGTTAAGTTTTTTGTTTTCAAATTATTCTTGAAACTTTAGATTTTTGTTTCTGTATGCCAATATCCTAAACAAATGATTCATATGAAACAATTCCAGTTTAGGGTTTCAAAATAAAAATTATGTCGAAAAATATGGTCTGAAAGTTTTCATTGACTAAGTGTATTTTACTGTTTGGATTTTTGTATTTGACTTACCTGACAAAGCTGAACCCCAATAAAATGTTGAAAAATGTAATAATTCTTGTGTATATCACTCAACACTACTGATATCACGGGGGTATAATCTGGTTTAGGCCGCTTCAACCTCGGGCATATTCTGATCGGGGGCATACTGTGGCCTGTTACCCTCCTTTTCTGTATTTGTCAGACTCGCGTTGACTGCTGACATTATGTTTCAAACACTGGAGCTAACCAGGCCATGATCCAGCCCTGACATCTGCTTCCTGTAGGGTTTTCAGCTAGTCCTGATTGCCTGTCAGTTTGTTTCCTGCAACAACCAGGCCACAGCTCTGCCTGCCTGTTCTCCCTGCTGGTATCCCACTGGTGGAATGATCTTCACACCTCACCCAGAACTGCTGTCTCTGCTCATTTTCTGGCTTATAGGCTGAAAAATTGTGTCTATGACTCCACCTCTGCCTCTGACATCTAGCCCTTGACATAAACTCGATGTGATTCAGATGCGAGTTCTGCCCTATGATCATTTGACCCTGGCAGTGAGGAGCGCAGAATATACAGTATTTATGAAGAACAACATCTGTACATGTTTATATAGTGGATCTCATTGTGGTTCCATTTGTAGCCTTAGTGAAAATAACATGGAGAAATTATCTACTATATCACATTTTAGTTATTAACTCTAAAGTTTTAAAATCCTCACTAATTTTCGACAAGCCCCTGTTTCAAAAGTAGAAATATGTAACACCAGATGAACCAGTGTACCATTTTTAATATCTCATGCCATATGAATTATTTATATATTGCTGTACTCTTGTGTGGCTAAAACAACAGCTGTGACGATTCAGTTGGCAATAAATTATATATTGTTCACTACTGGATATGTGGAGTGTATACAGAAGTGAAGTCCCACCCTTTCCTCTGTGCCTCATGGGATCTTTGTTGGGGAAAAAAATATGAATGGAAGTCAACAGTAAGAGACAATCCTGCTTGGCTAAACTACACGTTTTTCATTTAAAGGGGTCATATTTTGCTAAACCCATTTTTATTAGTCTTTGGTACATGTATTTGTATATTTGGACCCTAATAGTTCAAAAAGTTTGAATTTGAACCCTCCAGGTGCTGCAAAGCTATCTTTATATTCATTTTGGCCAAAATCAAGCGGATTTCTACAAGCTGTTTTAATTCCTTCTTAACCCCTTTAGCCCTATCAGCCCGCTGGCCAAAAAATTATAATTATATATAATTATATTAATATTCATCTACTATAAAAATATAATAAATCAGGACAATGAATGTTTTTTTCAACTTTTGCTCAAAGTTTAGACCCTAATGTCAATAAAAGTACATCAAAAGTGTATTTTAGTGCAAATGTTAATGTTCAAACATGATTTTTAATCTTTGCGGGGTGAAATATACGCTATTAAAAATCTCCGACACAAACAATTAATTTATGCATATCATCGTCAATCCAGCCGAAAAAAAACAGACGAGGATAAAAACTTCCAATTTCTCTTTTAGTTTGTTACAGTTTACTCAGGCATAGTAATAGATACAATATTTTAGGCAATGGGAATAGATTCTGTGAGGTCTCTAAATGTCCAGAGACACCAAGAACATCCATATGAACCTTATTATTGTGAAGTAATTCTTCATTTACTTTGGGTATGTCTTTTTAGGTGTTTTTCCCCTGAAAATATGGTCAGAGTTAAACAGGTTAACCCTTTCATGCATGAATTATAAGAACCGTAGTCGAGATTTTTTTCCTGAGTGTTTGTATTCCTCTTATATACAAAAAAATATGCAATTGAAATGTTTTTCAATCAACAAAAATGTCCACTCAGCTGGACACCGTGCCTTTAATTTTTGAAGGTAAGAAACCATCATCAGAAAGTGATATACAGTGCAAAAACTATGAAATACAAACATTTTTAATGCAGCTCATCTGATGTTTTTTTACATTTTAACATACTCTAATATTAGTTTTTACTCACTTTATGGAGATAATATGCACAAAAAACTAACTTTTTGAGTAAGAAAACTGTTAATTACAGTCTAATAACTGCAAATAGTTGCACTAAAACATGCTAGTGCAGATCAGGTTTATTCAGAACAGTAAAGTTACAGTAATTGTATGAATTGCAGTGTATTATGGGATGATGTATTAGTGTCCACTGTGTTGGATGATACGCAACTAAAACAACAAAACCCATGAATACACAGAAGAACAGCTGGAGAATAACTGTCCACTGGAGTGAGCACTGTCCATGAAAGGGCTAATTTGTTTCATCTATGCTGTGCATGAAGGGGTTAATTTGTTCGTCTATAACTAGTTGCGTCACAACATTTGCACATGTAAGGTCAAGACTTCCGACGAACATTTCTCGGAGTACGCCATACTTGTTTATCTGCAGCAGCAGTGGTTGTAGTCCATACTGAAAATATGTCCAAACTTCGAGCTGATTACCTGAAATGTTCAGTTGTTGGTTTAACGGGACAAAGCAGCACAACCAACAACCTGGAGGGGGTGGGGCGTGAAGTGGCTAATTTGCATTTAAAGGGCCAGTGCTCAAAACGACTTTTCTGGTGTCATTACTCAGAAATAGGGTTGAAGATGGACCTGTGGAGTTGAATTAATGAAGAATTCAGACCCAAGCAGAGCATTTACAGTTTATGTAGACCACAGGGAAATGTTTGAAAATGCATAATTCCATTGAAAAAAGCAAAATATCACTCCTTTAAAATGAAATTTTCCAAGTCAAGAAAGTGGCAGTTTGTTGTAAAAATAACGTTGCGTCAAGTTGGTGTGAAACGGGTCAGTGAACTGCATCATGTTACACAAGTCACTAACAGCAGAACGGCCCTCACCGCAACAGATTTAACCTTGTTCTTTAAATGAGAGGTGAAAAAGTATTAACTGGTCAAAGCTGTCCAGCACGGATGTCAAACTCATTTTAGTTCAGAGGCCACATTCACCCAATATGATCTGAAGTGGACCAGACCTGTAAAATAATAACATATTAACCTATAAATAATGCCAAATCCAAATTTTTGTCTATAGCTTTAGAGTGGAAAAAAAATACATGTACAAACTATCCTTTAAAAATGTGCACGACATGAACAACCTGAAATTTCTTAAGAAATATATATGCAACTTTAACAATATTATGTCTCAGTTTATCATTTACACATGTGCATTACAACTTACACATCACAGTGGATCTACAAATACACAAAACATGTAGTAACAGGCAGAATATTGTTGAAATTCCACTAGTTTAACTTAAGACGTTTCAGGTTGTTCATATTTGTACAGGTTATTTACATTTTTGTGAAAGGATTGTTTGTAAACATCAACATTTTCATTTAATTCTACTTTTTTTTTTTTACACTAAAACATAGAGACAAAATTGTAGTTGTAAGTATTTATGGGTTATTATGATATAATTTTCTGATCCGACCCACTTGAGCTGAATGTGGTCCCTGAACTAAAACGATCGTTAATATCTTTTCTAATTTCACTGATTCATCCCATGGGCCAGATTGGACCCTTTGGCTGGCTGGTTTTGGCCCGACGCCTCATTTTCATACGGGGGCCACACACAGCCCAAGATGACCTCTAACTAGACCAGTAAAATAATATCATAATAACTTCAAAAATAATTATAAAATATATAATTACATCTCCAAATTTTCTCTTTATTTTACTACACAAAAGTAAAATTACAGTATGAAAACGTTTACATTTACGAACTATCCTTTAAAGTGCGTCCACTATAGAGTGACAGTTGTTCGCACTGCAAAAAGGAAAATCTGACTTGAATTTGGAATATTTATCTTCAAAGATAATTTTTTTTTTTTTAGATTTATTTACTTTTTGAGACTTAATCTTGTTAAGATTATTTGATTTGTTCCAAGAATTTTCATCTTGAGCTACTCCACTTACATATTACAACTAATTTTAAGTAATATTTATAACAAAACAAGCTACATTGTTGTGCATGTATCTATGATGAAGTTCTTTTTTTACCAGCTTGCATTTTATTTTTGCACTCATAGTTCCTTCATATATAAACAAAGCCTATATTCATCAAAGCTTTTAATGAAAATGTTTGTACAGTATATTCATTGTACACCTGGAGGTACATAAACAACTGAAACTTCCAGAATCTTTAAACATACTGTGATGTCGGCGGTGTAGTGTACCCATGCACACACTAGACCAGAGTATGGCACTGACACACATTCAGCGCAGGAATGCATCCCTGTCCTGTAAATTCAGGGATCATTTCACATTCATAGAGGGCAAAGGAGACTGCAGTATCACTGTGCAGTACAACCTCTGCTTGCCAGAAAAAGGCTCTTTCTGTGTCCACAGACTGCACTTCATCTCGGCTGAAGAAACACCTTGAAGTTAGTTTTATTTTTTGTCCGCGAGTTAAGTCAAATGTTTGAGTGTCAAATTTTCCAGCAAAATTCTCATCCAACTGCAGATCAAGACCAGGTTCATCCTTATTTCCAGACAATAAATCCCACTGCTCCGGGTTTACATGTACTTAAAATGTAATTGATTATTTATAAAATTTATTCATATACATTAGGGAACACAAATTTAGTCCTGCTGTTATATAATAATAATAATAATAATAATAATAATAATAATAATAATAATAATAATAATAATAATAATAATCTTTATTTGTATAGCACCTTTCATACAGAAATTGTAGCCCAAAGTGCTTCACATTGATTGAAAAAATACAATATTAAAATACATTAAGATTTGATTAGAAATACAATAAAATAAAAATAAATATAAAAACAGCGCACATTAAAATATTTGATTATGCATAGAATTTTTGAAGTGCAAGAAATAAGATGAAATTTGAGAGATACAATAAAATAAAAATAAGAATAAAAGCAGCGCACATTAAAATATTTGATTATGCATAGAATTTTTGAAGTGCAAGAAATAAGATGAAATTTGAAATACAATAAAATAAAAAATAAAAACAGAAATACAATAAAATAAAATAAAAATAAAAACCGCACATTCCTGGTTCCTGAATTGTGACCCCATTTTTATCTCCTTTCAAAGGCTGATGAGAATAAAAATGTTTTTAATTTGGTTTTAAATATATTCAGTGAACTGGCTTCTCTAATGTCTTTTGGAATTGTATTCCATAACTTTGGTGCATAGTTAGTAAAGGCTGCGTCCCCCATTTTCTTTGTAATATTTCTGGGAGTCGCTAGTAACCCTGCGTTTGATGACCTCAGTGTTCTAGTTTGTACATAATTGATCGGTGAGTTTGCAATGTAACTTGGTCCGGTTCCATATGCAGTAGTAAAGTAAAACAACAGATGTAGAACTAATCCAAAATACTCATAATACTCACTTTGTGTGTTACAGTGTGTTACAAACCGCATTTAAGGGTGTGTCTTTGATGCTGTAATAGTAAGAAAACCAATACTGCCCATGGAGTCTGTTAATGTATCTTTGGGTGTTTTCAGACCTACTTTGTTTGGTCCGTTTAAAATAGTTTGTTCCCCTAGAAAGTCCAGAGTGTTTTTTTTTTTTTTTTCCCCTAGTGTTTTTATCTGTATGTCCAGTTCGTACAGTTCATCGATGAATGATTAGAATAAGTAAAAGTAGGAAACTGTAACATGGACATGGAACGTTCTCGACAAACAAAAATGTTTGAGCACATGTAAAATAGGTGAAAGTCTGTTTCTATAATCTCATACAATTTCCTTATGCACATTTACAGTTGTTTTTCATAGTAAATATGATAAGTCTTTTTTTTTTTTGCTGTTTCACTGTTCTAAGCATTTATTACATATAATAATTATAATTAATGGCCAGATATTGAAAGTTAACTTTTTCCTGAAAAAAGGTGCAAAAGTTTTGGCAAAAAAGACATTTCCTGACAACCGTTACTGCAAAAACGACAAAGAATTCTAGGCAGCCTGTTATATTGGTTTTCTTTAAAGGGTTACAGTTTTTTGCAATATGTGATGCAACATTTGTTGTACAGTGATCTCTTATTTTTTTCTTTGGAAAGTTGATTTGTTATAAGTGTTTTTTCCAGTTTACACAGGACATCTGAATCTACTGCATTTTAGAGGTTGACCGATATGGGTTTTTCTAAGGCTGATGCCGATTTAAAAAAAAAAAAAAAAAAAAATTTGGTCAGCAGATGGCCGATATCTACAGCCAAGTTTTTAGGCCGATATTTAAGGCCAATTTTTTACTTTTTGAAAGCACATTGACCATAAAATACAATTGAAACACTCAGATAGTTAAGATTTTTATGCAGCAATATAAATGAAATTATTAATACACATATGCACAGTACTCTTTTCACATTTATTGAACTTCAAGTGCTGCTCACACATGTGCCTGATCAAATATCTTTTAACCTTTTTAGTACTGATCAAATATCAGCTTTCAAAAAAAAAAAAAATTAAGGCCGATATTGGAAAAAAAAAAATCAATATATATATATATATCAGCCGGCCAATTTATTGGTCTACTTCTACTGCATATGCAAGTATTTGTTTACATACATTCAAATATCCACAGAATTTAGAAAATAAATAATAAATTTTTGTTATATCAGTTCTTTCTATCAGTAATACAATTATTTTGTTTTCATATCAACATAATGCAAAGGAAAACATTTTAACAATGTGGTCAAACTCCATTAAGTCCTTTTTTTTCTCTAAAGTTTAATGTGTGGATTACATTAAATGTCTAATCTTTCCGTACGTGCACTTTGAATACTTACATAATATCCTGCAACAGATGTTCTCCAGGAACACGCTCATACAGTATCTTGCACTCACAATCCGGTGCATGGAAAAAGTATTTTTACACACCACAAAATGTCATTAGAAAGTACTACTGTTGTAAGTGACGCTTTGTTAATTAACATTTCACTGACTGGAAGATAGATTTTATGTAGATATTCAGCTGCAGCAGCATAAGCCAGTGATAGATGTTTTAATAAAGGAGTTGAGGTACTTCTGCAGTCAGACATAATTCTGTTGTCGTGTTTTTGTTTTGTTTTGTGAATTAATGTGTGGCGTTTATGCAGTGTGCAGTGTTTTAATACACTCATTACCACTGACTAAACAAAGATGCACCCTGAACGTCTTAACAATTCCTTTGTCAGTGCGGAGGAACAATAGGTCTATGCAATGCAATCAAACACAGTTACAACTCTGCGATGGAATAAATGCCTCCTGAAATAGATGTAATCATCTTACAAAGCATTAGGTGCTGTCTAATCTGGCCAGTGGCGTGGGCGCCCCTGCTAAACCCCATCACTGCAGAGTGGATCCGTGTGTGGATTAACCCATTCATCATCCCCACTATTCCTCAGTCACACAGTTGAAGGACTTACTCATCTGCTTGGAGCTCCAGCTTCATACTCCCTCTGTTTCACAGGGAAATAACTGGAAGTGTTCGAGCTGGGTCTTACATCTTTATGCATGTAGGGGCTCACTGTATGTCCTAATGGTACATTGTGTCAAAACAACTGTAAAAACGATATATGTTTCAATCACAGGAGTTAAATTATGGAACAGTTGAACAGATGAATTAAGCTAAAGTAAAAACATAAATCAGTTTAACCCTTAAAGACCCAAGCAGCCACTGGCATCCAAAAGCATCTACTGGTCTGAAATATTTAATACCTTCTGCACCACTAAACCTATCAATATGTTGAAATAATTGGTGTAAAATACAGTTTGTCATCTTTTCATGGTCATCCAATATGACCCATTTGGATGTTCAGAGGCTCCGTAGTTACCGTGGAAACACCGCCATCTTCTACAACATTGATTCACCAGGAAAACCCATGGAATTTAATAAATGACAGTGAATAGACACTTGTTTTTATGTTCAGTTACTGATATTTTTGCTGTTAAAGTCACTTTTTTTCCAGTTTGTCTGTTTTTGAATAACCCTCAACTTTAATATGAGCTTTTATGAACATCTACATGATCAGTAAATTAGATATAGGAAAATACCTAATTTCACTGAACAAAACATAAAATAGACAGGATAATATTGTAATAAATGGTGACAAATCACTTCAGAAAGGTTAGAGAGAAAAATTATTTAGGGGCTGTCACAGAAGTACCACTGGATCTTTATGGGTTAAAGGAATATAGAAAATATAACTTTTAAAGAAATATTTGGATGAGGAACAGCAGTTTAACCCAGGATGGTAATGGAAGTGTTAAAAGAAGGAAATACAGCTGGATTGTTTTGTGCTCTTATGTTTTCTATGGTATGTTATAACTTAAGCTCTTTTCCAGTAACTTACCTGTTCTTCTTTTTATGAATTGTATGTGTTAATTATGTACATTTGGGGTAGGACAATATAAACTCGGCTTCTTCCTACTCCATTTTGGACATAAAGTGTTGTTGTTGAGGAGCCACAATGAGGTAGTTGAACATTATGTTGATATGAAACACAACACAGTGGTGGTAAAAGCTGATAGTTTTATATCCTGTTTTCCAGAAATAAAACCAGGAGTCAGTTACATGTTGGGTTTCTAATAACAGTCGACATGCACAAATAAAAGCTGGTCCTCAAATAAGGCAGAGCGAAAAAAATAATATGAATAAACCTCTGGTGCCTGTCAAATAATGCGCTACCAATTAACTAGATTATTCATCAGAAGTGTTATTGTCTGGTTTCAGTCACTGCAGGTGTGTGTCTAACTTTTTCAATGAAACTGTCATTGTAGAGACGTAAAGTGTCAAAGGAAAACAATATTTATACAAGTGGTTCCAGGCACAACAAACCCCACCCCTTGCACATATTGTCGCCTATTTTGGCATCGATCCAGCTGATGTTATCATGTCTATGCATGTTCTGATGTCAATATATCAATTGCCTCTATATATGTACCAAGTTTGAAGTAAATTGAAACAAAATTGATGTTTTTATAGACATTTGAAGTTTTGCCCATTATAAGTAAAGGGGGGGGGGTTAAAAAAAAAAAATCATAAAAAAATTTAACTTTGATCTACTTTTCCCAAAATGTAATGACATATATTCTGGGTCACTGGCAATTTATAAACCTAATTTGGTATGAATTCAACCAATAGTTTTGCTGCTAGAATGTTAACAAACAAACAAGCAAACAAACAAACCGAACCGGAAACAGTACCCCTTGCCTCCCATTTGGGGGTCGCAGTAATAAAAGCTGCGGTTAGCAATGCATGTTTTCTATTTACTGAAATGGGGGGAAATATTCAGTTTGTTGAAAAGCACAATGCTGTACTTTTAACATCGCAGACAGAAGTGGATCAAATTAGGTTTTGAATTAAATATGGCCATTTCTACTTTAACTTTAATACAGAAAATTAGACAATTATAATAATAATGGATTAGATTTATATGGCGCTTTTCTATCAATGCATACTCAAAGCGCATACAGAGGATCCATCATTCATTTGCTCTCACATTCTCCCTCTGGTGGTGGTAAACTACATATGTATCCACAGCTGCCCTGGGGCAGACTGACGGAAGCGTGGCTGCCCCTCTGACCACCACCAAACATTCACACACATTCATACACCAGTGTGAGTAGCAGCACTGGAGGCAAGTGGGGTGGAGTGTCTTGACCAAGGACACAACAGCACATGGACCCTTCGGTTATTGGACGACCCGCTCTACCATCTGAGCCATGGCCACCCCAAGTTTAGAAATGTTTAGAAATAAACATCAGCACCTAATACAAACCAAATAAAGGCCTGGTATCTCCTGTAGCTGAGATAAATAAAGACCCCAGACACTATTAAGGAAATACAGTGGTTTTACCGTAAGATTTAATTTAATTTTATTTTTGAGTATTTCTGGGCTTTCAAATGCACTGTGTTACATATACTTTCGATATTTACAGAATGTTCTTGAAATAAAATCACTGTGTTTAAGTCTTAAGTCAGACAAACAGATTTGAGCTCATCCCTCATATACAGTATTTCATCTGTTTTGATTGGATTTATACTATGTTCCAACTTCAGAATATGTATAGTCTAAAGATTATGATGATGGAAGGATTTACGCTGAGTAAAATACAGGTTAAGCAGAGTTTTGTTATTGCTGGAGCACATACTTAAGCTGTGAAACTCTTATTCCTTTATGGCCTGATTTACCATGAGATGAAGATTAAAATATGTATGGTCACACATGGCTTGATAAACATGGAATAATAAAATAAATCTGCCGTTAGCTGACTCGTAGAATAGTCAGTCATCAGTTAGCGTATGTTAGCTGCACATGAAGAGATAATCCTTTTTTTTAAATATATATTTTTTTGTATGTATAATTCACTTGTTTAGATTATGATTTACCAAAAAGTTCTGCATAATTATGAAGTGACCACTGTTATTAAAAAGAATGTACCAACAGTGTTTTCTGTGAGGTTTGTGCTTTATTAGCGTCTTTTTGTATGAACAAGTCCAGTTTTCTTGCCCGTATCAAAAACTTTTCATAGCCAAATGAGAACTTTTAGCTTCTTATTTTGTCTTGGCTGGTTGGAGTTCTTCTCCTGTGAAGAATTATTCCAGTTTGTGTTGCATTCAGGCTCCTCCATGTTTGTTTTGTGTTGCCTTCATGCAAATCTTCCATCTGTAACATATGGAAGAAAGCAATCCCTCATCCAAATTACAAAAAAGTGTGTGACTGCAAAGGAGGAATATAATCGAAGGAATAGATGTTTTCTGAACTAGGGGTGCAGTATATCGTGATATTTAATTTCCTGATATTGTATAGATATTAAAAAGTACTGTATTGATAATTTTAGGTATTAATTCAAATGCAGACATGGCGGAGGTTCACTTTTGTTTTTCGTCTATATTTTTTGGGAACGTGAGCTCTTTTATTTATTTGTTTATATATTCACATGAGTATTTTGCTCTGTTTGTATTTTGAAAAAGTAGTATTGTGATATTGCAGGTCATGCATGCAGTGTTTTGTTAAATAATGGTTATTTGAAGTATCCTAAAAGCACTTTTTACTGTCTGAAAGAAGCAGATGTTAGTTCCTTTATTGGTCTTGCACAAAAATAATGTTATGATGTTGGATGATTCAGGGAGTGTACACTATGCATTCTTTTCACAACTAATAGAATATGAACATTTGGGCAGGATTTTAAATTGTAATGTCTGTAAAACTTTTTATTTATTTATTTGTGGTTTTTGTACTGCTAAAGCCAGATGTTAAAAGTGTATTCATCCAAATCCTGCACTTTAAGTTTTTACAGAGGAAAGTTTTGTGACATAGATTAGACAAAATGAAATTTTGTATTTGGGTGCTTCTATGAAACTGGGTTCATTTTGGTACCTGGACCTTTTCCAGCTCTTTAGACCCAATAATAAAAGAGAAATTTAGAAATATTTCCCCCCAGGATGTACCTAATGATGACCTCAGATAAATGCAAAAATAATTTACTCTTGCAGTGAGCCATCCCAAAATTAATGAATTTTTAATAAAATATTGGATCCAAAAATAGGACCCAAATTGGGACAGAAAAAGCTACCTCGGTGTCAGTGCATTTGATCTGGAAAACATGGCTTAAAGTGGTCTTATATAGCGCTATAAATGAAGACACTGTGTTAAATTTGACAATCCTAGTGGTTTTTCTAATCCAGACATGCAGATTTTTCATGAATCTCAGTCTCATTCCAGGTTTTGTGTGTAACCCATTGTGTCCACTCGTGTTACACGCGGAACCTGCCCATTTAAACACAAATAAATCGGCAGTGATTTTGCAACAGCAGTCATTTTGTTAACAGTGCTGTGATTTGTATCCTATTGCCAGATTCTTGCCAATACACACCCTTAGTCTGAACTGCTGTGTGCAACCTGTCTTTAGTGGAAACAGCATTTTTCCTGCATTGCGTTGCAGATCTTCATTTGGTGGAACAGTTTCCCATGTTGTGTGGTTCGGTGATGGCTTCCATAACATCTGGTTTCTATCTGTACTTCGGCAAACTGACGATAATCTTCCTGCAGCTCGGTTTAACCTGCGACACACTCCTGTAGCATGTGTTTGGCTGAATGCATCAGGAGCCCAGGTGGGACTCAGAGGGTCCTGATCTCATAATTGTTGTCTGCCAATATGGTCCACAAAGGTTTTTAATGAGCTCTGCCTGTCATTGTGTGATGAACAAGGCTGGTCAGTGTTTTAATGGGACATGTGTCTCTCTGCTGTGGCATCTGAGGAAGATCCTTTCCTGGGAGGCTTCATTTTCTCTAATCTATTCTCAGCGTTAATTGAATCTTTCTCAGGCAGACTGATAATACCAATGGGATTAACACCGGACTATAGTAATGAGTAGGAAAAAATGACTGTCTGTGTCTGCAAAGTTCTCATATGCAGCTGTTTTGAAACTTTAGATATAATAATAATAATAATAATAATAATAATACATTTTATGTATAAGCGCCTTCACGTCACCCAAGGACACTGTACAGCAGAGAATAAAAAAGACACTACACAGAATACATAATAAATTAAAAAAAAAAAAAAAAAAAAAAAAAGTAATTGCGATAAATAAAAGATACAAGGGAAAAAGGTGATGAGGTACAGTACAAGGTAAGCTGAAGAGTAATAGTTATTGTGGGTAGGCTATTCTGAAGAGGTGAGTCTTGAGTCTGGTTTTGAATATGGGTCGATATGGAGTAAATGAATTGAGTTGTGACTAACAGTGAATGGCAATTAACCCATAAAGACCCACTGTTACTTTTGTGGCACATCCCAAATACATTTTTCTTTAGATTTCACCTTTCTTAAATGATTTATTACCATTTATTACCTTTATTTTGTGTTTTTTAATGAAAATCATGTATTTTCCTATATTTAATCCACTCATGTAGATGTTCATAGAAACTTAGATTAAAATTGAGGGTTATTATATCAGAAACAGAGAAAACTGAAGAAAAAGTGACTTTTACAGCAAAGCTATCAGTAACTGAACATTAAAACGAGTGTGTCCATCCACTGTCATTGATCCAACTCCATGGGTTTTACTGGTGGATCAATGTTGTAAAAGATGACGGTGTTTCCATGGTAACTACGGAGCCTCTGAACGTCCAAATGGGTCATAATTGATGACCATGAAAAGATGACAAACTGGATTTTACACCAATTCTTTGCACATATTGACAGGGTTAATGGTTCAGAAGTTATTAAATATTTTCGATCAGTAGATGGTTTTGGTCACTAGTTGCTGTTTGGGTCTTCATGGGTTAAAATGAGGATTAGGTTTGAAATGATGGTGTTCCTTTTACAATTGGAATGTTTGCAGTTTACAATTACCTTACATCTGTTGTTCACCTATTGTTGAAAGTTCAAAACATATCATTATATGATCAAATTTCGGCATTTACATCATGTTCATGGTTCAGTACCTGAGTTTTAGGAAATAGTATCTACTAGAATTTCTCTAGCATTCCAAAGAGAAAAGATAGACAGTGTTTCCTGGAAATACGCTTTTTGGAATAGAGGTTGATTGTTTTTCTGTAAAACTGGAGTTGTGTGTTGACTGCAAGAATGAGTTTCACATGTTTATGAGCTACATTTTGACTAGTGTAAAAAGGATGCAAAAATTCCTACATTTTAATAAAAATAACAACAAAAAACCCATCAATGCACCTAAACCAGTGTTTGTCAACCTTGGGGTTGTAACGCAGGGTTAGCTGGAATTCAAATGTGGTCGCCTGAAATTTCTAGTCATTGATTTAAAAAAAAAAAAAAAAATTACTATTAAAAATTATTTTTAAAGGTTCAGTATATATTTCATTAGAATTAAAACGCCACACACTTTTCCTAATAAAAATAAAATAAAATACAGGATATAATATCTGAGAGGGCATATCTTGATTGACCTGATCATGTGACCAATTTTGTTAATATGCTTCAACCTGCCCAGACACAGTCTCAGTCAGAAAACCGGATCAAACAAAGAATGGAAAGATTTCTTTACCTGCCTGACCCTGCCAAGACATCTCCAAGAGAAACTGAGAAGCAGATGCCAAAAAGGTGCATTATATACATTGTATAGCCAAAATGTCATCTAAAATTAACGTTTATTTGCAACATAGTATAGCGAACTAGCAAGTTAATTTTAGTAAAAAAATGTCTGGGGTCACCAGAAATTTGTGATGATAAAATGAGGTCACGAGCCAAAAAAGGTTGGGAACCACTGACCTAAACCTTCTAAAAACTTAGAGAACATCTTGATGGTGATAGTTTGTGTCAGTGATCAGTCCACATGAACAGTAAAAGAATGATCCACTGTAATGTCTGCTGAAGGAGATGCTGAAGAAATAACAGAAGCTACTTTCTTTGGCGTTTATAGACTGTGAACAGCTGTTATCACGGTGACCACGTGGATTCGAGGTCATTTCACACCAAAATGACTAATAACACAAGCTGGGATTTTTACATTTGGCATCTCTATAACATCACGACGCTGACTCATTTAATGTGTCTCAAAATTACATATTGCAGTTTGGATAATGTTTTGATTGCCTGTCTAGTCTGACCATACTTGAGAATGACTTACAGTGAATAAGAACGGGATGGTTGCATAACAACGCCAAAATACTGACGTGAATTAAGAAGCCAGTAATTGTAAATCTCTTGTGTGTATCCCTTTAATACGCAGTCGTACATGATTGGCACATTTTACGTATGGGTTAGTGTGTGACTGTTACTTTTCCAAGCCATGTCAAAGGTCCTGAGTATCACTGGTAGGTTTTAAGGGTTTCATGTGTACTTAATGGATTACAGGACCTTCTAAAGCTTGAGGTCAAATAGATCATCTCTTGGAACAGTTGTTAAGATCAGGGCATGTTAAAATTATTTCTACTGCTTCGTTTTTAACCGTGTCACTTTTGTACATGTATTTTGACATAAATAATCCAGGCTAGAGCTAAACTTAGAAAATTAAAGTAAATAATTAAATCATCATAATAATCCTCAGCATGTGGTCCAGTTTTATTATAACCTTCATATTATTAGATGAAAAAACATAAGGTTGCCACATTTCTCTGTCGTAGCTCAGAAACTGTTGTTACTGGTGTTTAGGTGGGGGAACATTCACAGCTCAGTGAAGAATTGATGCAGGAAAGTCTGCCATCTTGTGGGGAAAGAATTAAAATGTATCTGGTCTACCTCTTACTGAATATCTGTGTTTTAATTCAATTCCATGCCATGCCATTAAACAGTTTCAACCTCATCATATATGTTTTGTCAGCTTGAAACAAAATCTTTGTTTTTTTATTCAGATGTGTTTGATTAAAAACCAAAAAAAGCAACATGTAAAGTGTGTTTAGAGGATGCTCTGCAACATACTTCACATCACCGCATGATCGGAAACACTGTTTAATTTTATAAAAGTAATTACATTAATTACAGACATTTTCTTTACATGTGTAAAATTTTTACACATGTTGATATTGGATAATTACAATTTCTTCCAAACTTCTGAAATAAATTTAAGTCATTGTTATAATAACATGTTAAACGACTGACCTTCATTTTCCAAAATTCTTAAATGACCTTACAGACTACTAGAATGCACTGTGTGTAATATCCAAAAATAACAAAAGGAGACATGTTAAAAAGAACAATTAATATAACTTAAAACATGCAATCTAATATAATACAATATAAGTGATTTAACATGTTTTATGTGTTGTGTTGGGGGTATTTCGAGAGTATTACATGTATTTATAATATTCTTTCTAATTTTCATTCAATTCCATGCCATACCATTAACAGTTTCATCCTTGTCATATATGTTTTGTCGTTTTTTTATCAGATGTATTGGATTAAAAAGCATCAAGCAAAGTAAAGCAGCATGTAAAGTGTGTTTAAAGGATGTTCTGCAATATACTTCACATCACTGCATGATCGGAAAAAATAAAAGGAGACATGTTAAAAAGAACAACAATTAATATAACTTAAAACATGCAATCTTATAATATACAATATAAGTAATTTAACATGTTTTATCTGTTGCTTTAGGGGTTTTTAAATAATATTAAACATATTTATAATATTCTTTAATATTCATTTCTTCAAAATGAAGCCATGGTGGAATATCTTAAGTTGTAATATCACTGACAGTTCCCATAGATGTACATTAGGCTGGAAAATACTAAATCAGTATTTTTTTTTTCCAGGGATCATTCTCGTTAGTTTTATTTGGAGCATCTAATAAGTAATCTGGTCTATGTTAAAATTTTTCCTCCACTAATCAGATCTCAGTTGGAATGGAATACATTTGGTGTCTGCAATTACTGACAGGTCTGTGTGACAGCTCACTCGTCTGCTGAGTCAGACTAAAACCGAGTTTTTTCCTGACGGATGTCTCAACTGTAGTTCTGACAATTGGGTCCTGTGACAGGACTGTAAAATGATTTTCTTGAAACAATGCTTGATGAAGTTTATTGTTTTACTGTGTCGGGAAGCTAGTGTTTAGTTTAATTTAGATTAGCTCAGCTCTTACCCCTTGGGCTACTGAAGTCCTGCTCCTTTTGTCCAAATATGGTCATTTCTGGCTCCAAAAACCAACATGACAATAGTAAAAGGTCAAACTACTGGCTTCAACCTCCCTGACATTGTTTCTTTCATCCACTAATTTTATATAGTCTATGGTTTAAATCAGTGGTTCTCAACTGGTCTGGCTTTAGGACCATCTATCACCCCCCCAATGACAAGTCGCAACTCAAATTTAAAACGGTTAAACTTCTTGAATTTAATAAAAAGATGGTGTGTTTTGAACCTGAGATGATACAGAATGTCACAGTATGAAACCACAGAAGACAAGTTTAATCATGAACCAAACTGATCAGCAGGTGGTGATGCTAAATATGGAAATATTCCTTTTTAACACTAAATTGGGCACATTTTAAACCAAACCAAAAATATGCACTTATGCCACGTTTCCACTTCAAGCTCACGCTGAATTTTTTCATCGGCCACCAAGGACAGAAATGTCTGAAACTCCTCGACCGACCACGGTGTCATTTTGTGGGCTGTGGTCATGGATTGATCTACCGGTATATTTACTGTAAACCTCTGGATCTGTTTTTTTTTTTTTTTTTAATTGTGGGTTGCACATTGATGACGCAATGACTCAGAGACAACTCTGTGAACAATCAGTGATCTGCAGTGTTTACATGTTATGTTTCAGTATCTCTTCACCCATAGAACCCCAGCTGAGCGGATACCAAAAAACTAGATTCCAGGTTCTTTTACGTAATGGAAAGGCAAAAAGGCCGACTCAAGTCGAGCCAGTACCACGTAGCGGAAACCCGGCATTATTTAAAAATTAAAAGTACATTCAGTCATTTAATCAAAAATTAAACACACTGAGGTTTTTGTCCTCAGTGTGGGTAAAATCATATGTGTTGTAGTTGTTGTCATACCTGAATTTCTTCATGATTTGAATAGAAACTTTAGTGTCTTCTTTTCTGTTGTGAAATGTCTGGTGTTAATTATCATTACAGCACATTATTGCCACCTACTGTTGGGGAGTGTGAATGGGCAGTACTCAGCTCCGTAAAAAGACAAGAAAAGCACTCGGAGAGCGCAGACCTCCATCAAGACAGATCTGTCCCCCCAATCACCACCAAAATGTAATCATTTGTTCCTTGTGCCAGTGTCAACATTTCTTGAAAATTTCATGAAAATCCGTCCATAACTTTTTGAGTCATCTTGCAAACAAACAAACAAACAAACAAACAAACAAAGCAAAGTGATCACAATACCTCCTGGCAGAGGTAATAAAGTACAGGATTGGTTCTAAATGCACTTTTGGGTCCCACCACTGGCCCACCAGTTGAGAATCATTGGTTTAAATTAATGTTAATATTTGAGAGAGGTGTGTTCATGTTGTGTACACAAGCATCTACTTCATTAATAACTTTATTCTAATAATAACTTAACTTTTTTCTTTCACATCACAACAGGCTGTTATCAAACAGAAGCACACACTGGTGTCCAATTATTAATATCCATAATAAACAACAAATAAAATGACTTAAAGAAGTTTTTATTACCTCCGCCAAGGAGGTTATGTTTTTGCCAGGGTTTGTTTGTCTGTTTGTTTGTTTGTTTGTCTGTCCGTTAGTGTGCAACATAACTCAAAAAGTTATGGACAGATTTGAATTAAATTTTCAGGGTTTGTTGGAAATGGGATAAGGAAGAAATGATTAAATTTTGGTGGTGATCGGGGGTGGGGGGGCCCACGGGGGGCGCCACTGATCAGCCTTGGCGGAGGTCTGCGCTCTCCGAGTGCTTCTAGTTGTTTGCTGTAATGTGAGTGCAGCTCATTCCATTGAATGTCACTTTGACCGTTTGACAGATTTTGTGTGTTACAATATTTTAATGACTGCTGTGACATTTCTGTGAGCCTCACATCAAAAATGTCACTGTACTAGCACAGAAAAGTTGTCATTAAATAAAATATCTGCAGAATTGGTGCGGTAACTAAGAAACAGACAAAAAAGGCAACTGGAAAAAGTCATGTTGAAATGTCAGACATTCTTGCTGTTTGTGCCCACACACATACGCAGGCATTTTTATGGAATTAGTGCAGATCTGTGCTTGACTTTGATGCTGACTTAATCTGACAGATGTGGAAATGTAAACGTGCATTATAAACAGTATAAACATGACCGTTTCCATGTTGCCGTTCTTTACCCCAGCAGAGGGAGCTGTGAGATTAGAGTTCATGTTGTTTACCTCCAGCCTCACCACTTCTGTCTCTGCTTCAGCCGAGAGTGAAGAGTATTAGGTCCCACTTCATTTATTCTGAGCTAATTAGCCGGCACTAAACAGGGTGATATCTGCAGTCTGTTTAGTGGTGTGATTTCTATCTTTAAGTGGTGTCATGTTCATTAACCCATCTTAAATTTCACATTTTAATAACTACGCAGGATATTGCCATACGTCACCTGTACAGAGCTCTAAGATGTATAAAGGAGAGGTTAAGTGATCCAGGATTTTCAAAGGTTGTTATACTAATAGTCTGTTTTATGAAAAAAAAATCTGAATATCACTAATATGTTGATTTTGTGCATGGAGCTATAGTCAGCATTACTTCTGTAAGTATCTGCAGCAGTGAAGGACTGTTTATTCTGGGAAATAATGGTTTGGAACAGATCTGCTCTTTTATATTTTAGGAAATCACCATTAACTTAATTAAATTCCAAGTATGTAAACCAGCCTTAAGTTTTACTGTATGACATGGGTAAATATTGCTTGAGTGTTTCAACTTATCAAAGGTGCACAGTTGGGGTCGCTGGTTTGTTACCTCCGCTAGGAGGTATTGTGATCGCTTTGCTTTGTGTGTGTGCGTGCGTTTGTTTGTTAGCAAGATAACTCAAAAAGTTATGGACAGATTTTCATGAAATTTTCAGAAAATGTTGATAGTGGCGGAGGTCTGCGCTCTCCGAGTGCTTTTCTTGTTTATGTAGGAGTCTGTTTTGTGCTCATCATATGTTTTTTTTAAGCTCATTGAATATTAAATATACAGTATATCATATTATAAATCTTTTTTCCAGAGTGTCGTGGCCAAGACAGCAGCAGCAGAAGTTACACAAAGTACAAATCACAGCCATACATTAGATCTCACATACGTACATCATACATCTACACAAAAATTATACATAAAACACCATAAAAGTCAGTTCTAAAACCATACATGAATCACTAAACTAAGAACATACATATAAAACACCATCAATAATTTAAAAGGCACTAAAAGTTTAACAGTGTTCCTTAAAAGCATCTCAAAACAAAACCTGATTCAATCAATTAGAAAAAACATCTACATTTTCATTTACCCTTTCCCCATTCATTTAGAATGAGGCTGTATTTAAAGAGACCATTTCCTTCAGTTTATGTTGAGAAGATAAGTCTATACATCAGGAGTGTTAAACTTATTTTAGTTCGGGGTCCACATCCAGCTCAATTTCATCTCAAGTGAGTCAGATCAGTTAAATAATAGCATAATAAATGGTAATTAAACTTTTTTCTCTTTTAGTGCAAAAAAGTAATAGTGTCATTTTAACAATATTACCCTTTAATTTCTCATTTACACATGTGCATTACAACTTACAGATCACACTGATCTACAAATGCACAAAACATTTAGTAACAGGCAGAATATTGTTAAAACTGCACATTTAAGGTTGTTCATAGTTTAGATTATTCACTTTTATTGTAAATGTTAACATTTTCTTCACATAATTTAACTTTTTTCACACTAAAATAAAAACAAAACTTTGGAGTTGTCATTATTTATAGGTTATTATGATAATATTTTAATGGTTCAACCCACTTGAGATCGAATCATTACCTCTGATCTAAAATGAGTTTGACATCCTTGATTGACAATATCTTCAGTGTAACTTTTGCGTTTCACAAATTCATCTCACGGGCCTGATTAGACCCTTTGGTGGGCCGGTATTGGCCCACGGACCTTGTGTTTGACACTTTTGCTACACACTGATGGTATATTTTCACAAGAACCCTAAGGGCTGCTGTTGAGTTCTTCAGTGTGTCTTTTCTACTCCTCTACAGATGTAAGTCTATGAAACATCACATGCAGACGTCTGCCTCCGGGCACAACAGACGTCAACAACAAAACTCACCTGAGCACACAAGCAAATGTAAAATCATCCACAGAGAACCTTCTTCAACTTTTCTCAGTATGTGAACCTGAGAACTGAAGTGGTCCTCAACACAAATACAGATGTTACCAGAAATCCAAGAGCAAAATAACGTTGTATTTGGTTTGTTTTGGTCAAAATACTCAAGTACAATGACAACCAGCTGCTGTCACCTCCTCTCCAGTGTTCAGACAAAATGTTAGTCCTCAAACATCCATGTTCCAGCTTACAGGAGGTGATGCCAACTGTTACTCAATGAATCCATAAATGACAGAAAAATGTGTTATTCAGATTCAGGTCCCTTTTATTGTCTTTCAAACACATTTGAAAAACAAGGAGGAATGAAAAGTGTCACCCAGGACCAGTGTAATAATAAATCGTTAGCCCCATAGCATAATTGCCTAACTCATACACAAATGGACAAAAGTATTGGGACATGTTGAATTCAGGTGTTTCTTTTCTAACAGGGGTCCAGGATACAAAACAATAATGATAAATGTCATAATATAGTTTTATATTGTAATGAATATTATATTGATTGTTAATATAGATGTTTATATCTCAAATCAGCATGAGCTGGAGCTGTAAGATGTGTCCCGATACTTTTGTCCATATAGTTTATAAACATCAATAATTCCTTAAAGTTTAATGGGAGATTTTTCTTCCTAAGCGAGATGTGAATAAAGTAGTAGCTAGTAGTAGTTAGTTGGGGTAGAAAATAGTTTAGTCAGAGCATGAAATATTTTGAGTTAGAACATTTGAAGTCATAGTCATGGATACAAAAAAAAAACCAAAATAACAGAAATAATGTTGAGAGGAATTAAGTAAAAACCATCTCTGAGGAATTATGGAAGCAAAGATAACAATTTAAACCAAACTAACCAATGCAATGATATTTATGACAATATAAAATTATATTATGACATTTGTCATTATTGTTTTGTATCCCAAACCTGTTAGAAAAGAAACACCTGAATTCAACATGTCCCAATACTTTTGTCCATTTAGTGCATGAGTAAGGCAATTATGCTCTGAGGTTGAGGAAATATAGAATAAATAATCCAATCTTAAAGCAGTACTTAAAAGACTTACATTAAGTAAAAGCCAAAACAATGAATGAAAAGAAGTTAATAAGAACAGATTAAAGTGGGACATGTTGGATAAGGTGCAGAGTTCAGTTCATATTCACAATCCTCAGCCCCAGGGAAGAAGCAGCACCTTAAGAGCTGTCAGCCTGAAAACACTGTGAAACAACACTTAAGTTCTGTGTCTCTGTGCTGTAATATTAAGGAAAACCTGGTACCGGATGTAACTCTTCTTCTGTGAGTATGTACGTAGCCCTTTTGCACTCTACACGTCCCGTTGTGACCGTTGGAGGCTGAGTGTAAACTAGTAAAATGTCCTACTGGCCTAAAGTGAATGCTCTGTGTTATGTAATTGTTGACACTGTGCATCTGCTTTACTGCATGATCGTCACAGCACAAATTGGTGCTGTTCTCAGTACTTTATTAAAGCACAATGCCCTCTAAGTTATTCCTCCCACACTTGTGAGGTCATTAAAACACCCACACACCTAGCTGACCCTGGTGCGGTGGACCTCAGCCTCGTGGTAGAACTCTACTCAGAGAAAATTGAAGCTACACACACATAAGAGCAGCTGTGTGCTACTGTTTCAGGCTCCCATCACGCTTTGGGCACTGTGTGGGCATGGAATTAACATGAAGTTATGTCTTATGATTCATCAATTACTGCCTAACACTGTTCCGCTGCTCAGCCTCATTTTATCCCACTGACGGTAGAAATTTATGGAGTTATGTCACAGATTGAAGTATTTTTATCCATAATTATGTGCTTTGGATATTTTCTAATCGATCGCAAATTCACACTGAGAGCGAATGGTACTATGTCCGCAGTACTGTGGGAGTGACTTTCTCATTTGTCTATTACCACAGAGCCAGTCAATGCCCTGGTTCTATCCTGTGTAGACTGGTATCCTGTCACCCTGCTGACACAGTACTGTGGCAATAAACACATGCCATGCTGTCCGGGTACAGGAAAAGGATGGGGGACCAGTTACACGACAACGCTCGTGGTATTTTTCTTTGGCGGATTCTAAAAGTTTTGTGTCCATGCACGTATCGTTGTACACACACATAGACAGAAGCTATGGCAGGATACACTGAAATTACAGAAGAATGCAGTGAGCATGTGCATGAGATTACGTCTGGGGTTTTCTTCTTCTGGTCACATGGTACTATGATGTCATCATTTTCATGAAGTGGTGTTTTGCCTATCCATACAGCAACGCCAGGGCAGAGTTGTGATATTTTGCTACTCTGGGACCCGTTCTCCCAAAATACCGTTTCAGGGCACCAACAACACCGGTGTCATGGACGAAAGGCAGAAACAATATTAAACTTTTGTGGACTGACATTATTTAGTTGTGGTGTGTACAGGGCGTATACTCCATATATCACCACAGTACTGTGGCAACAAGAGGACAATGAGTTCATGGAACAGTATCCATGGTTGGCTCTGGGGCAACAAAATAGCCTTACTGCTTATTGTGTCAGTACAAATGCTAACATTTGACTGGCTTGGTGGAAATAGACAAACCTATATTTTGTGCCACAGCACTGTGGCTGTAGACCAGTGGTTCTTAACCTGGGTTCGATCGAACCCCAGGGGTTCGGTGAGTCAGTCTCGGGGGTTCGGCACAGGTCAAGACACACACTCGACTCATTAGTCGGGTGTGTGTGTCGGGCTAGGTCCGTGTATGTAAACAAACGGCTTCAGAGACTCTTTCTCTGATTGACATCCAATATACGCGGTGTATTGTTGTTGCTTATAGCACTACAACACATCCGGAAGTGTTTATAATCTCTTCCACTCGTCTGACGATGAATTATTTGAGTATTTTCCACATCGTTATGACTTTTGCTACTTCCTGTTAACCACGGAGGCAGCCATGTGTAGCGTTTGTTTACATTTTTCGGTCACCGCACTGGTCAGTTACAATCATGTGACAACCGACGCACTGTCGCGGATGAAGAAATCGTATTGCACTAAAGCCGTCAGTCACACTGATTTGCGGTAAATATTCATTATTATTGTAGCCTGATGGAAATTAGGTGATGGTGTGTGTTAAAATGTTAAAAATGATAAATAGCATATATACAATAAGTTCATTATTGGAATAGATAAGGTTAAAAATTAAAACCATTTCAGTGTGGTTGTATTAAAAAAGGTCGTGTCTTTGTGAAAAGGTATGTAATTTGTTGTGAGTTCATGCACTGTGTTGGTTTTGTTCTTTGAACACAGTGATGTTAATGCATGGTTCATTTTGTGCACCAGTAAAACACATACCTGTGTCTTGAATTTGAAAAAAATCATATTTTATTTTTTAATAAAGAAGGGTTCGGTGAATGCGCATATGAAACTGGTGGGGTTCAGTAACTCCAACGAGGTTAAGAACCACTGCTGTAGACATTGCCAAATTTTATTTCAGACCCAGGAAAGTAAAAAAAAAAAATGGCTTTTTTCTTTTTACGTTAAATAATTGTCTTGATTGGAAATGGCATAATGCCACATTTATTTTATTTTATTATTTCATTTGTAAGGAATGTCCTTTGCAGTTGACAGCATTTTATTTTTTTTGTAAGTAAACCTGTGAAACTCTTGTCCCTTACAGAGGACAAAAATGCATTGCTGAGTCTCAAGAGGATATATTGTACATTATGCAGTGAGCTCAGTAGTAGCTTGTGTAAAAATAACATTTTGAACAGTTTCATACAGTGAAATTTTAAAGTCTATGTTTATTTTGTTTGTGTTTGACTAATTAATTTAGCTGCTGAGTAACTGTAATTCAAACTTCTAAGAAGCTGATGCTAAAAGAATTGAATTGTCATATATTAGTGTCAAAACATGCCAAAATCATTATTCTCCATCCCTATTATGCACACTGTTCTAATAATAGTGTATTATTACCAGATATATCAGGATCCCATTATTTTCTAACATAATTGCTTAATAATTGCTCATAATTGACAGTTGTATTTTGCTAGTGTTTTTCTTTCGACATTATACAATATATTACTAGTCCATGTGTTTTGCCAATATTGTCAGAACATCTGTTCACTTTCCATGCAGTCTTTTTGTAGTAGTAGTAGTAGTAGTGGTAGTAGTAGTAGTAGTGGTGGTGGTGGTGGTAGTGGTAGTAGTGGTGGTGGCAGTTTATTCGGTGGTTAATTACTTTAAACAACAAACATATCCATTGTTCCATATACAATGTAACCGAAAGGGTTTAGGCTGAAGTAAAGACCTATGTTGCATAACCTTATTTACAATTAACACAATGTTTCCACATGAAAACAAACAAACAAAAAATTTTTTTTCAGTGTAATCATTGCTAAATATACAACAGAAGAGAATACATATTTAATGTTAATTCAGGTAAATCACGTCCTTCTCTCAACTACCAATATTGATCCTAGTCTTTTAAACAAGTAATCTCTTGAGTCAATCCTGAGCTCTATATTTTTGAATAATGTTAATTTGTGCATCTTTTTGAAAGTTTTGTTTTAGGTTGTTTTAATGGATCTTGCAGACCTTTCCAAAGAATAACCCCTCTAACGGAAATGCATCTACTTTTTTTTTATTTTCTCTTGCCTTAGCTTTTTTTTTTTTTTTTTTTTTTTTTTTTTTTAAATGCTGGTTCCTCTGAGGCTATACTGACTTTCCTAGATTCAAACATCTCCTTATGAGTTTATTTAAAGGTGTTATATGTAGAAAGGATGGTCAAACTACTCAACAGCGATGGTAAATTGTGAACCAGGACACACCCACAGATATCAAAACCACCAATCAATCAATGCTATGTATCCACAGACTGTATCACTCACTGAATAAAATGTAAGGCCCATTGTTTACAGACATCTGTGTGATGGTATCATCAAGTTTTCTTCTTCAGACTCAAACTCATCGCTTACTGCTGACTGAGTGCTGACAGTGTCTTTCATTCTACACAGAAGACATAATCTACCAGATTAAAATGTACAGAATCACTAGTTGCTTTTCCATTGGACATCTGCACAAAACTTTACCAATATTTACTAAATGTTGAAAAAACAGAAGTGTGTAATGTCGGTTCTTCCATTAAATCACAAATCCAATGATTTGTTTATTTATTATCGTGAGATGACACGAGAAGTCATTCCATAAACATGGCGATGAACGTAAACATGGTGTTGATTCACAGATCATTATTATTATATATTACCCCTCTATCTCGTACTAAATTAAAAAATAATTGGGCTTCCTGGTGTGTCCACACATACCACGACATGTTTCTTCTTCTCTTGCTGTAACGTACATCAACATCAGATTTTTTTAAATTCACCTGACTAGTTGCGAAAAAAGGTCTTTCCATTGCAGTTTTGCGTGATATACCATTTGCGCTATGCCTGAAAAACCACCTCTTGCCAGCACAAAAACTTTTGATTGAAAATGAGACTTTTGGCGAAATTGTTGTTTTTCAATGAGGTAGATTTTTATGCGCAAGTTATAGTTGCACAATTTGAGGGTCAATGGAAAAGGGACTACTGTTTTACTTAGGATGAGATGATGACATATGTGGGATTCAGTAAAATTTAGCCAAAAAGACATCTTGGTCAGGGTGAAATGGGGAAGGTTAACGCATAAGAATGTTAGATGATGGTTGTTATTACTTAGAATCAAAACCGTCAATGACACTTATTTTGCCAGTCACTTCAAATAACACTGTCTTATAATCTTCCTGTGCTGTGTCAGCTGATAGTTTACATTAAAGCTCACAGTTTATCACAACCTGCTCCGCAGTTATCTTACTCATTTTTAGTGGCGAGAGCTGCAGTCTGAAAGAGAGTTTTTAAAAAAGCAGACTAAACCAGGTGGTTCATGCAGAGCCCCTGAACGCTGCTGCTCCGATCCATTTTCAGCAGAAACGTCAATGTCCATTTTTTGTAAAGACCTGAGTGGAAACTATATGTTTCAGTGTGATCTCACTCCTGCAGTGTATCGATGTCTACAGCCTGTCAGTGTCATCAGAGTTTACCAGTCAAGAAAAAAAAAAAAGATGCTGCAGGTTTTCCACTGACGTTGTTCGGGAAAGTGCACTTGGTATGTGTTTCCATGGAAACGCATGAGCCAAGCACTTTAATTTGACCTAAAGAAGGTCTACAGAGGCCTATATTCTTTAAGTCTGACCTTTTTGCTTATCTTTGTATGTATTTTTATGATTCAGTCTTTCTTCTTCTTCACATCTTCCTCCTTTTTAACATAGATTTGGTTGGGGATGTTGGGGATACTTCATATAAAGGTGAATCCAAACTCTCTGTTAACTTTATCCTGCAGTCATTAATGTTAATCCGCCTCTCACTGTTCCATCAAATTGGTGTTAAATCTAAGTGGAGTTGTCCACCCACTCTGCTCTATTCTCCAGCTAAATTCAGATACAGCCATCCGTTCAGCTTTCATATTTTTGTCTCCAGCATTCATGACGCTGTTCTACAAAGTGAGGCAAAAAGGACGTGAACTCTAGAGTCGCCGGTGCGTGAAATAAAGGGCACACAGGCTAGCGGGAGGTAAAACCAGTCCAGCATGTCGCTCACATCTGAACACCAGGCAGTCTCTAACAGCAGTGTCCCTCTGTTATTTGAGGAAAGAAGAAAGGAAACTCGGATTGCTGCATTGAGTTTCCCAAAAAAAGTATGTACTTGGGTCAAAAGCAAATGGATCCTCTCATTTGGATGCTTGTGCAGGTTTACTGTAAATGAAGTCTCGAGCTGTCAGAGTGGATATTTAATGAATTTATTTTTTATTAAGTGAGAAGTGCATACTCAAACATGTGAAAGACATGACAACAAATAAGACAAAACCAAAGCATATACTAATTACATATTCATCATTATAAGAGAGAGAGGGAGGGAGAGAGGGAGAACAGCAACAGATAATAAGGAAAAAAAATCATTATCAATAACAGTGATAATAACATAAATCATTATAATCAAAAATACGCAACTAAATAACCAACAATATTCATAACAGCCAGATAAATGGTATTGATAGAAATCGATAATAATGTGGTTGTACAGGGGGTGTCTCTTACAGAGACAAATGTCAGTGGTCATTGGTTTTCAGGCAAATTGCTGAGTAAAAAAAAGGAGAAAAAAAAGAATTAATAAAAAGTATATTAAAAGAATGAATGAATGAATGAATAAGTAAAAATGGGGGGGGGGTTAGGAAATCAATAAAAAAAATAAGATAACAGAGTGGATATTTTGTGGTACCAGTTTGTTTCACTTAATAAGGTTAGTAATATAAAAGCATGCAAAATTATTTTCTATTCCAAATACAGTCAAACTTGCATAAAATTGTTCTTTCTAATTAGCAAAAAATGAACAAAATTCTTTATGATCAAAAATAGTCATTCACAGTGCCTGCGCAGATCTTGAAAGTTTTAAAAAGTATGGAATTTTGAAACACTGTTTTCCAGACCTTGAAAAGTCTGGAATTTTGTGTGAAAGTCTTTTTTTTTTTTTTTTTTTTGTAATGAAGTATGGAAAAAAAGTTTCTCACATAGTTACATTTTAGAGTATGCTCAAAGGCACATCATCTTGTAAGATAAGACGTACACAAGGAAAACAAATAAACAACTTGATATGATTTCACTAAATGGTCAGTACTGGGATGATTCTAATGAAACTTGTGCACATGTGTGATTTTTACCCTCAGCCACACTGGCTGCAGGGTATTGTCATTAGTTGGCTGTCCGTCCCTCCATCTGTTCAAAAGCTTTGACATGCATTGATATGTTAGGCCACTGGGGGCAGTAGTGCCCACTATAAATTAGTATAACATAATTTGTGTCAGTATAACATAATTAACTGCAAATATCCTTCCTTCATTCATACATTTATTAAAATGAACTTTTCTACTACACACGACAGGTATAATCTCAACCCAAAAAGAACATAAAGTCAAGGTCTTTGCAGAAAAAAAAGCAGTTTTGAAAAAGTCTGAGATTTTTATTTGGATAAAGAGCAAGCACCCTGAAGGAAGTGTCGAGCTGCCAGAGTGGATATTTTTCGGTAACAGTTTTTCACACAATGAGAATTCAAGGGTGAAGAATGTCAGGTTGGTAATTTAAAGCATGCGAAATTAATTTCCATTCCAGTGCAGTCAAACTCACATAAAATTGTTGTTTATAATGGAAAAAAGACCAAAATTCTTCATGATCAAAAACAGTCAATGAAATGAAAATCACTTAATAAAACACAAAGACGTAAAAACATGATAGAAAACACCACTTTAAAAGGAACACAAAGAAAGGCAATTCTCAAAGCCAAGAAATGATAAAAAATATGTTCTAAGTTGGGGTTTAACAGTGTGGATGCCAGACTAAAATGCCTGCAACTCATGGCAGAGTTTAGAGTCTTCAACTGCAAAAGCACACACTCCCCTGTGCATCAGCCTTGGTTAATTTGCCAACTTTGATTTCATACCTGCACATATCTGCTCTACTAAGCCTTTCAGGGAGAACCTTCCAGCTCTGTGTCACACACAATACAGCGCCACATGGTGTGTTTATTCTACTAAAGGAACCATTAAATTGACAGTTCATGGTTTTCAGAGGATTCAGGTGGTGTCTGTGTTCAAACATTTTCCCTAAGTTTGTCTAAGACTTTTCAGCATGTGGACCAGTTTGATCCATACATCTGTGCAAACATTTGAGGAAAAAAAAACTGGAGTAGATGATAAACAACATCCAGAAAACTTTAAAACACCATCTTGCTAATGGCATGCACTGTTGATCAACTGAAACCATTAGACCTTGGAAAAATCATGAGTTTTGATGGTCCCTATGTTGAATTCATCTCCAAGATCCAAAACCCTGCAGTTTACTGTGACATAGTTAAGCAGACGTCCAACCTGTGACTGTTCTGCCTTCAGTGAAACGAGTCACATCACTATTTACGTCTGTAGTTACTCAAAACTGCTGATGGAGCAGCTATCATTGCATAACTTTTTAGTTTGATATGACTAATTGCTGACTAATATGAGACGCAACATTTAAATAAACTAGTGCTATTTGTGTAATCGTGGATTTTGCATGCAGGTGGCTTCCTGTTCCATTTTCCTCAATCTTATTTTTAAACAGAACTGCTAATACTTGGGTCTAACTTGGAAACTCACAGAAGAAATTTTCTATGGGGTCAATAAATTTCAGCTTACCATATATTTGCTGAGACATTTTTATGTGAAAATGGGACTAAAACTGAACATGACTATATGGATTATTAATGAATTATATGATCTTTTATGTCATTATTAGGGACAGCCTTGGCCTAGAAGGCAGGAGAGTCACTGACTGGCAGAAAGTTGTTGGCTCATGTGCCCTTAAGCAAGGCACTCAGCCTCAACCAAATAGAATGAACAATTAGGGCTGGGTAAAAAAGTCAATTTAATCGATTTTGGATCGATTTCTTTTTAATTTTGCATAATCGATTAATGATGGATGAGATCGATTTTTCAGAGCAGGACCGTGAGTAAATGACCCGGAAACTGCCGACGCAGAAGGGCATCCAGCTCCGTCTCGCGAAGTCTTGGTCGTGCTTGCAATGTTTCTGGTGGCGGAGGAACACAGAGGAAGGGTGGGGAAAACCCCTCCGCGGGAGGTCCTCCTGGCCTCAAACTCGTACCCGTGGTGCGGAGTAACTGGCTGGTGGAGGCGGGTCGCGGAAGTCAGTTGTTCTACAACTATTAACTTGGATCACCTGTGGCTGAGTGCGGAGTTAGAGGAGTAGTAAAGCGGAAATTACGAAGCTCCGCCCACCCTCCCCCTCCAGTGAGTTTCTTGTACCAAGGGCCCAACATGATTCTGTTTCGGGGGGGCAAACTGGTGTCAGTGCCCCAGGGTGACAGTGATGTGTCTTAAGGCTGGAAGCACCAGCCATAAAACAGAATAAAGATGATGAAGAAGTCCACTCTGAGCAAATGTAGAAACATAGCACTGTTTCTGTCTGGTTCATTATTTCAGAGCAGATTCAGCTGTTTACTGCTGAAATGTCATATTTATTTCCTTTCTAATATCAGTATTGATTCTGTGTTGCATGGCTGCAGTAGTCAAATAATCAAGTTACAACTCAAAAGTGTACTTTGGTATCACTAAATGAATCTGAATCAATCAATTAATACTGAATTGAATCGCAATTAACTGATTCAGAACCTTATGAATCGAAATCGAATCGATTAAGGAGATTGGCCATGATACCTAGCCCTATGAACAATCCTGTTTTGACAAAGCTTGAATAGTGGAAGTACTGTTGTATCATGTGAACAATGGGACAATATGTGTGAATCCGCTACTTCTACCTCCTCTTCAGTCTACTGGCGACAATTTAGTTGGAAAAATTTAGTATGGTTCTTAATAACGCCAAAACAACAGTTTTGTAGAAACTTAAGTGCTTCTTACATGCAGGAGGGGTTGTGGGAACACAGTGGTAAACCACACCTACATTTTTTGGTCCTGTATGAAAATTACAACTTTTTGGAAAGATGTTTGAATTAAAAATAGAACAGATTACAGAAACCTACTTTACCACTTCTGTTAGGTGCTCTTCTGATGATTTGACAGTTAATGACAAATACCTTCTAAAGATCATTAGTGTTGCAGCAAAAAAACAAAACAATCACTGGTAAATGGCTTCACCTTGATCCACCGGTGCTGGAGGACTGGTTGAAAATTGTTGATGAAATTCACATAATAGACAGTTTAACATTTATGCTGAGGCTGCAAGCTGAACTTTACATGATAAGGTGGGGCAAATACATTAGTTTCTTTAAATACAATTAATGTGTGGTTTGTCACATAGTCCTGTGAAATGTTATATAAACTGCTGCTCTGAAAATTTAATTGCGTAACTTCATTGCTATTTCATAACTGTAACCTAAATTATCTTTACTATTAGATAGCGGCTATTATCTATTGCCGATTGTTGTTTATGTTCTGTATGACAAACAAACGTCAAAAAAACAAAAAGAAAAAGCTTAAAAAATGTCAACTTAGGGCAAACAAATGATTATTTTGATCACCGAGTAATTGATTGGTCTAAAACTGTCAGAAAACTATGAAAAATGTTAAAAATCAGTGTTTCCCAAAGCTCAAGAAGACATCCACAAATGTATTTTTTGGTCCACAGCCCACAGAAATCCAGTTTACTATTGTAGAGGAGTAAAGAAACCTGATAATGTATGTATCTGTTTCAGAGAATTTAGATTTTTCTTTCTGCAAAAATAACTTCATCCAAAATAGATAAATGCTAGGCAACTAGTGACAACAACATGCTGACAAACTGTCTGGCAATGTAGGGCACACATATTTAAAAATGACCCTATTCCTACTCCCTACTGCTGTCAAGACTGTCACCATCTGTAAGCTCACTGTTGTCAGAGCTGTTAAACAAATGATCATTTAATTCTTTCAATACTATCTCGGCCTATTCACAAGATTGACTAAAATTGGCTTTCTGTCAAAATCCTACACTCTGAGTATTACATAGAATTCCTGCATTAATTCTTTCCATTTTAACACCACCAATCAGACTATGTAGTGTTTTTTCCTTCAGGGAAGTGTGAGCCAGGGGAATGAGCAGTGATGTATTACCAATAATTGGTAGCCTGTGTGTGTTGGGAGATAGAAGGATTAGCTGGCACCTTAGTCACTGTGGAGGAGGGCTCGCTGTAGGGAGGGGATGCAGCTGGAATAATCGCTCCCCAAAGAAGCACAGCAACACAGGAGCCATCACTGCAAACCCCAGCCCACTCCACCCACCCGTTACGTAAGCATGAAGAAAGACTCTGCATTGTGACAGCGTACGTGTGAGCGTGCAGTCACTGTAAAAATGCTTAGTGTAAGTGGGATTTTGTGCCCGTTAAAGCGAGCTATCTGTAAAGTCGCATGTGGAACATATGTGTCAGAGAGGATGCAAATCTTCTCACATCCACTGCAGGGTTGCCTAGGAAACCCAAAAGGGGTGAGAGCAGCATGCAAACAGTCACTGACAAGTACTTGAAAGCGGAAAGAAGTGATGTGACCAATGAAAGTCAAAGTACTTTAAAATGATAATGGCAGCGAAGGAAGCTTAGTATGCATTACACAGGTTAGGTTAACAGCTAGAACATTCCAGACTAAAATAGGATGCGATGAGCTGTGACTGATGATTCCCAGGAACTATTGAGAACAAAGGTACTGTTTGATGTCCTGGACCATTTTCACAGTACCTCATCTCACCGCTTGACCTGTTTACGAAGCAGATGAAAAGGGAGTTAAGGGTGCACAGAAGTTCAGTTCTCACCATAGACTCAATGTAATTAGTGGACGGAGGATCTGTAACATCACCCATTGGTTTTTCTGATCGACTGCTTCAGAGCCAGAAGTTTGCGATCTGGCCGTTGCCTTGTTTACACTGGAAATGATAAACCCTACACTTCACTATAGTGGGACTGTAAAGAACTTAATGTCTATCATGCAAAACATTTCATTTTGTCCTCTTTTGTGCAATCCATTAATCACAACTTCATTTGAACTGCCTGTTTGACTGTTTGACTCAGCAGGTGAACCAACTGTCATTCTCATCTGTCAATCAAAGCCCAGCATGGAAGACAGGAAAAAAAGCCCTTTACTATAAGAACATATTAACAGAGAAAAAATTAAAGATCAATTATTAGTTTCCAAATAAACAAATCAAACTTCTGGAAAACTCTATGGGAGCAGCATCTAGTGGCCATCAGCAGTATTACAATACTACCATATTGGCTTCATTTAGAAGCTGAATTTGTGCGCAGAATCAGTAAAACAGGGAAAAAAAACAACAATTTATTTTGAACAGATAGTACAGTACAGTTTATGGTGTGTTCCATGTAGTGTCATGTAGGGTATTTTTAGAGTCCTTATGTATTTTAACCCATAAAAACCCAAACCACCACTGGTGACTAAACCATCTACTGATCTAAAGCATCTAAATTAGATCCATAATGATCTGAAAGATCTTAGAAAGTTGTAAATTGAACATATTTAACCCATAAAGAGCCAAACTGACCAAAACCATCTGCTGATGTAACTTTTTAATACCTGTTGATCCGCTAATCCTATCAATATGTGTAAATAATTGGTGTAAAATACAGTTTGTCATTTTTTCATGGTCATTAGATATGACCCATCTGGACGTTCAGAGGCTCTGTAGTTCCTGTGGAAACACTGTCATCTTCTATAACATTGATTCACCAGTAAAACCCATGGAGTTGGATCAATGACAGTGGATGGACACACTGGGTTTATGTTCAGTTATTGATAGGTTTGACTGAAGAAGTCAATTTTTCTACAATTTTCTCAGTTTTGATATATTAACCTTTGAATTTACGCTGAGTTTTCATGAACATCTAAATTAAATGTAGGAAATTGAATGCAAGAAAAAGCATGATTTATAGTGAAAAATTATGCATATATAAACATATTAATGAACATCTATATGATCAGTTAATATGGGAAAATACATGATTTACACTGAAAAATGTCAAATACAGAGGATAATATTCTAATAAATGGAGATGAATCACTTAATAAAAGTTAGATAGTGACAAAAAATCATTTGGGAACTGACACAAAATTAACACTGGGTCTTTATGGGTTAATGACCAGTATTTAGCTATTCCAATTGTGATATAATATTAGCTAAACATCACATGTTGCTACTTTACTAATGACCTTCAGCTCAAGGTTTCCAGGTGGAACTTTGGTCCATCATTAGATTCATCACAATCTTTTTACAAAGGCCACAGCATATTCTCTGTTGGCTACATGTACCAAACTGTAACAGGACAGTTTAACATAAATATATGTACGGTTACACTTCTACTTATAATAACAGCTCTTACTCATATATAGAAAACTTCTGTGCTAAGACAAAATACAGGCATGGAAGAAATTACTTTCATTTGGTAAATTCTGCTATTTTTGTTTTTTATTCTACAAGTATTTATTGTAGGCTTTACTCTGCTGCATTTATGCTGATCTACTATGGAGTTTTTTATTCTTAACATTAAGTCAGATAACATAATGCAATTCCTTATTAACATTACCATGTGTTGTACTGGTAGCAGCACCTCCAGGAGCTGCTATCAGTTTAACAAACGAATGATTTGTAACACTGGAAAAATTAACCATTTTTATAATTATCACTGCTTTTGTTTCTCTGAATGGTCTGAACATGTCTATGATCATTTGTTGCCATATATGCAACAACTATTACTCGCCTCTCAAGTTTGATTACTCTTCCTTTTTCACTTGTTTCAGACTTTTACTTGTGTAAACTTGCTGTTATCCTGATTTTCCACATTTTACTCATGCAGAATCTGATAACTACTGTGTGACACCAGTAGTGGAGCGCTAACTTACGCTGTAGCTGAGCAGTATTGCATGTCCGTGCAGAACATCAGAAATCATGCCATCACAATACATGTGGCACTACTGACAAACAACCCACCAGATTGGGATTTTGTTATTGTATTTTCAGATAATGCCTATGGATTAACAGTTAATGCCAAGGGCTTAACAGATACTTCCACTGTTAAAGTATAATTACATGATTAAAAATTTTAGCAAGCACAGTTGATCCTGTTAGATAACTTACTGGACATCCGGCATATATGTCCATCTACGGTATGGTGTATGAAGGTCACCCTCTGATTAAGAATTTGACATGCTGCACAGACGCTGACAAGTATCACAGTAGCTCTAGTAAGGATGTGGCATGTAAAGTTTACATGCTAGTGTTGGACTCAGCTTGGCACTGCATGTTCTGTATTTGTAAAATCACAACAGATGACTTCATTTGATGGCTTTTGGCTGAACTAAATGCTCAGTGCCTTTGTTGTCACTGAGCTGTAATACTGTGTTTTTGGACCCCAGGCTGGTATGATGCTTAAATTTAGAATTTCATTAATTATAGCTGATTCATGTGCATCTGCTCTTGTGTTTACAGCAGAGCTAAAATAATTAAATTTCATCTGCAGAGAAATACCACAGTGTTTCTATGGGTCTGATGGGCTGTGCCTTCAGTTAGTGGTGGACAATCTGGTCAAAAAATTATGTCGCAATGTTTTTAATTACGATTCTAATTCATTTGAGTGCGAGGTTTTGTCTCAATATTGAAATCTATCATAAAGTATGAGCAGATCAGAAATAGCTGATGGATTTTCCTTTTTGCACAATTAAAGTGTAGTATTACATTAAAAATACTACTGTTTCCATTATGCACCATTATGACAAAGCATCTGTGTACTACCAGGACTCGCTCATGGTTGGACGTCTGCAGCCACGAGCAGATGAACATGGTCATTTTTATTGTCCTGACTAGGGATGGGAATCAGGAACCGGTTCTCAAAAAGAACCGGTCGTTAAATTCTTATCAATTCCCATCCCTAGTAGGGGTGTGTATTGGCAAGAATCTGCCGATACAGTTCAAATCACAATACTAGGATCACAATACGATATATCATGATCCTGTTAAAAAAGTCAATTTTTTATTGCTTTTGTTTAGTTTTTTAAAAGATTAATTCCTGAAAAAATTGAATTACACCAGAAATATGCACAAATACTAAACACATTTTTATTTGATCAGAACAGGAGCTAATGTTATATCACAACATTTTCCTGTGTTAAAACTTAAATTATGTTTTACAGACATTACAGTTTAAGATCCTGCTCAAATGTTCATATTCTGTTAGTTCATAACTAACATAACAATATTTTTGTGCAATCCCAACAAAGTAACTAAAATTATCTAATAATAGTGTTAAATAATAATAAATAAAATATAAATAAAAAAGAAAAACAAAAATGAACTCCACAATATCTGCATTTGAATAAATACCTATAAATATTGATACAGTACTTTTTAATATCGATACAGTATTGTGAAATGAAATATTGCGATATATTGCAGAACCGATATTTTCTTACACCCCTAATCCCTAGTCCTGACACAAAATCATATTACACAAACTGCAAGTTAAAGTGGACCAACCAAACACATTTAGGGCTGAAGATATTAAAGAATTGCTATAAACTGACTTGAATACACTCACTAGTCTAACAAAGTAAATTTACGCAAAAAAAATCTCATATTGTCTGAATACAAAAGTTAAAGACATGTGAAGTGCAAAGGGAGGTCACACTAAATACTACCACTTTGGTTTATAGAAACAGTTTTTTCCCCTGAAACCTTTGTTTTTACTGCTGTACATACTTCACATATCCAGACTGGATCTTAATACGGAGACTGAGAAATACATATGTGTGGTCGTTATAACTTTACTAAACCAGCAAACATAATGTTTCCTAAGACTTTTATATTGTACTATATTTAATGACACAACTGTACAGCTCCTCTGAAAATCTGACCATATGCCTAATTAAGACTGTTCATGATATAAGAACGTTAAAGGGGTTATATTTTGCTAAATCCACTTTTTTTTAGTCTTTGGTTCATTTATTTGTGTATTTGGACCCTAATAGTTCATTAAGTTTGAATTTGAACCCTCCAGGTGCTGCAAAGTTATCTTTCTATTAATTTTGGCAAAAAGTGGATTTCGACAACCTATTTTAATTCCTTCTTAATTTGTTACATCTCTAACTAGTTACATCACGACATTTGTACATATAAGGTCAAGACTTCCAATGAACATTTCTCAGAGTATGACATAGTTTGTTGTCAGCAGCAGCAGTTGTAGTCCATACTGAAAATATATCCAAACTTTGAGCCGATTACCTAAAATGTTCAGTTATTGGTTGAGCGGGACAGAGCAGCTCAGTCAACAACCTGGAGGGGGCGGGGCCTGAAGTGGCTCATGTGCATTTAAAGGGCCAGCACTCAAAATGACCTTTCTGGTGTCATTACTCAGAGATAGGATTGAAGATGGACCTGTGGAGTTGAATTAATGAAGAATTCAGACCCAAGCAGAGCATTTACAGGGTGGGGAAGCAAAATTTACAATGAACATTTAGTTGTTTTTTTCTCAGCAGGCACTACGTCAATTGTTTTGAAACCAAACATATATTGATGTCATAATCATACCTAACACTATTATCCATACCTTTTCACAAACTTTTGCCCATATGAGTAATCAGGAAAGCAAACGTCAAAGAGTGTGTGATTTACTGAATGCACTCGTCACACCAAAGGAGATTTCAAAAATAGTTGGAGTGTCCATAAAGACTGTTTATAATGTAAATAAGAGAATGACTATGAGCAAAACTATTAGGAGAAAGTCTGGAAGATACTATTAAAGAAGAATGGGAGAAGTTGTCACCCGAATATTTGAGGAACACTTGCACAAGTTTCAGGAAGCGTGTGAAGGCAGTTATTGTGAAAGGAGGAGGACACATAGAATAAAAACATTTTCTATTTTGTAAATTTTCTTGTGGCAAATAAATTCTCATGACTTTCAATAAACTAATTGGTCATACACTGTCTTTCAATCCCTGCCTCAAAATATTGTACATTTTGCTTCCCCGCCCTGTACAGTTTATGTAGACCACAGGGAAATGTTTTTAAAATGCATAATTCCATTTAAAAAAAAAAGCAAAATATCACCCACTCACCCACACCTACCTTGGATTCTCTTCTATTTACAGTGCATTATTAAGGTGTTACACAGTAGGTAACCGTGCAAGAGGAGCTGACATAAAACGAGGACCAGAAGGTTGGTTGTAAATGTTTTATGTGGGTGTGTTACTGCGTTGCACCCAAACACCGTTCAGGCTCAGTCACAGTTTTACTCCGTCACATCTGCTGAGGAAAGGAATCACCGTTCTAAAGGAATACTTGCCAACAAACCAGGACACATTGTAGGAGACACATGCACATACATCCTGCATTAGACTTGACTAGTTAGTGTCAGTGATACCTTTTACATGCAATCCATGTGCCTTAAGTACCATGCCAGATGCTGTTGTAAAGCAGCTCAGCAGCAGAAAGAGTGAATGACCAGGAGAGCAGATAAGACTCCTATCCTTACGTCAAGCTCTTAATGCCTGACATAACACCGTGAAAATGCTGTAAGAAGTAGGGTGTTTAAATATATATGTTTGGAATGACCGAGTGGGGGTTAGTAGGGGTTGTTGATGAGTTGTTGAGCCCCCTCATCTGTTGATGGGAGAAGTAGAGTTCTGCTCATTAGAGGGGGAGTTGCAAAGGACGGCTGGCTGTGTTAAGCACATTACCCAAGGGAGAGCTGAATTAGAAATCAGCTATGCGGGGTGGAAGGTCATTGTCTGCATTGAAGGAAACAGGCGGCCTCTATGTCTGAGGATTAGGCTCGCTGTTAGCTTGCCATCGGGCATCTGGTCCTCTGACAGCGCACTGTTTCACAGGATAGCAACGCTGCAACATGAGTGGAGAGAGCAGAGAGGTTTTACGGCACTGTAAGTTACTTTGGACCACTCCTGCCTCTGTATCTGTCAGACTGATCACACGGACACTGTCTTATTCCATATGAGCTCCGTTTATTGGTAGCTTTTTGGGTTCTAATTGTTTGGTGTGGCCAGAACAGTAGTTGAGTTGAGATCAACTTTCTCTAATGGGTGAGTCCGGTTTGGTATTTTCTTTAGTAAAACATGTCTATTTAACTTCTGTCACTGAATATCTGATACCCTAGACTAGCTCTATATATCTCTACATGTTTGAAAGTTTAAGTATCATCCTCCTTTGTAACATTATCTGGTCTCATGCTCTTGCTCTGCCACATTCAACAAGTTCTACATCAACCATTCAAAAGCTTTTTGAGGATTTGCATAAATTTAGCTCTAGTCATTTACATTTCTAATAATCTCTATGTATTTAAGTTACAAAATGAGACAACAAATGCTGTTTTTGTTGGATTAAAAAGAGAACAGCATCAATAAAACTTGCATTAAAGTTTATTTTCCAAAAACAGAAATGCATGGAATAATTTGTGTACGATAGGGGACAGAAACATGACCCTGTGTCTGGTGGTGAATGCTAATAGCTTGTTTTTACTGAGGTCCATTTAAATGTAAATGTGTCTTTTATGTGCATCAGCCAAGGCATTGGACTGGTGTGGCAGATCACTTGTTATGGGGTCTGGTTCTTTGCGTAAAACATGGGGAGCCATTCAGAAAATGTGTCTGTGTTCGGAAAACAATAGCGCTCAGATTGAATACTCCACAAAGGATGCACTTGAGGCGCACAATACAGAGTCTTTGAGGAAGATGTTGTAATGATGGACCAGCAGATGTTGGGTCCAAAAGATTGGAGAGCAGCGGAGGGAAGCAGCGACTCATGCTGCGATTCACTGAAGGTAGAATCAGAGCGAGACCATGTGGAAATGTTTACACTAATCCAGTCAGTAGCAGTGTATTGGCATCAATAGGCGTCCACAGTCTGTTAATGAGAAAGTCTTGTTTAGGAATGCCAATGTAAAGGAAATGTTTTTTTTTGCTATGGAGGATCCACCTAAATATAAAAATATACTTTTTTAATGGATTGGTTATTGTGAAGTTAGCTAGGAAATTCTTATGGTTTTTTGAATATTGTTGCACTCGGCCAAAGTTCCCAACCTTTTTTGGCTCGTGACCCCATTTTAACGTCACAAATTTATGGTGACCCCAGACATTCAAAACAGGGATTTTTTTTTTTTTTTTTGCTAAAATGAAATTGTTTTATATCATGTAATAGGTTGCTATACTATATTGCAAATAAATGTTAATTTTAGATGACATTTGATCTATATAATGTACATTATTATGGACGGAGGCAGAAAAGCCAGGTGTAGATTACTGCACAGAGTGAGAATTTTATTTTCCTTGGTCGGGATATGTACAGTCAGTCCAGCTTGGATTTACAAGGCTGACAATTAATACTGAACAAACAATAACTCAAACTATGAATTATGAAAGAGCTGCAGCATCTGAAACCGGGCAACAATGAACATTTGGAAGATAAACAGTACCACAGTGCTTCAGTTTCAGCTTCACAAGTTTGTGATGTCTTTTATGTATTGGGATTGTCTCTCTCTACTCACCATATATTGTTTATTAGTATTTTTTTTTGTATCAATTACTAGAAATTTCAGGCGACCCCCATTTGAATTCCAGGCAACCCCACGTAGATTCCTGACCCCAAGGTTGAAAAACACTGCTCTAAGGTTTGTCTGTCCATGCCTGTAACTTAAAATCCACCGCACAGCATGTTTTGACTTGCACATTTTAATATTACTGTGTGTAATCCTGTAGTGCAGGGGTATTCAAATCCGGTCCTCAAGGGCCAATATCCTCCATGTTTTAGATATTTCCCTCTTCCACCACACCTGGTTCAATTAATGATCAGCTTATCATCAAGCTCTGCAGAAGCCTGATAATGATGTAATGGCTTCCAGGTGTGATGGAAGAGGGAAATATCTAAAACATGCAGGATACTGGCCCTGAAGGACTGGATTTGAATACCCCTGCTGTATTACCTGCATATATCCTGTTTGTTGTACATTTTTCTTATTTGTAGTATAGAGTTACCTTTTTATAGGCTATATTTCAGCCATTTTTGTAGTACTTTAGTAGTATATGTATTTTTAATATTTTATTTTGTAATTTTCATACATTTCTTAAATTTTTTAGTACTTTGTATGATATTGTCGTTTTTTTTTTTTTTTTTTTTTTTTTTTTTTTTTTATACAGTCTGTTTTGTACTAATTGTTTTGCTGCGAAACAGAACAGAGCTCCTAAATTCCTAAATGAAATTTTCATTTTCCTGTGACAGTGACAAAGATCTATTCTATTTTATGCAATTCTATTCTATGCTGTTCTGTTTATACAACATGGGTTTCTCCACTTAGAGGATCTGGATGCCAGTGCATTTTATGATTTTATTTGGAAAGCCAGTTATTGCAGGTGGCACAGTGCTGCAGTGGTTAGCATTGTCGCCTTTTTGTGTCCAAAAACATACAACCTAATATGTGAATTGAATCTAAATCACCTCTAAGTGTGAATGTGACTGAATGGTTGGTCGTCTGTATATGTCAGCCTGGTGATGAACTGGAGTTACGTCAAGAGTGAACCCCACCTTTGTCCACTGGTTGCTGGGATAGACGCTGGCAACCTCACAACCTTCTTAAAGTCTAAACAGTTGAGAAAATGAATGGATGGATGGAGGCATCTATTGCTCTCAGAAGATCTAGAACTGAAAACATTATTTCATTTCTAAATCTTTACTCATAAAGACCTAGTGCTACTTTTATGGCAGATCCCAAGTGACATTTTCTCTCTATTTATTCTTTCTCAAGTGATTTATCGTAATTTATTACAAGATTATCTAAAGTATTTTGGATTTTTCAGTGTAAAACCATGTATTACCTGATGTTGCACATTATGTAAATGTATATTTTTCTCTTAGTAATAGTAGCTTATATTTTTATCCTTTTCTCTTGTGGCATTCAGTGTGAACGGCAAAGTAAGATTTTCATTGTACAGGGAACTTGTTTCTTTACTATACACATGACAAATAAACACTTTAAATGAATTTTCCTATATTTGATTTCCTATACTTGATTTAGATGCTCATGAAAACTCAGTGTAAATTCAAAAATTATTTGATCAAAACAGAGAAAACTGAAGAAAGGGACTTTTTCGGCAAATATATCAGTAACTGAATGCAAAAACAAGTGTCTCCATCTACTTTCATTGATCCAACTCCATGTTTTTTACTGGTGAATCAATGTTGTTGACGATGACGGTGTTTCCACGTTCATTACGGAGCCTCTGAACATCACAATGGGTTGTATCTGATGACCATGAAAATATGACAAACTGCAATTTACACCAATTATTTACATGTATTGACAGGATTAGTGGATCAACAGGTATTAAACAGTTTAGATCAGTAGATGGTTTAGGTTAAAGGTGAATGTTTGGGTCTTTATGGGTTAATTTTGTTGGCTGTTATAATAGTACTGACACTCATATCACATACTTTGACTCAATTGATAATATAAATATGATTTCATGTTTTAGTGGTTAAGGCATTTATTTATTGCATATGTGTCCCTAACATAGCAGAATTCTTCCTTTTGATGGATCTAATCTGAGGGGGTCAGGGTCTGCAACCTCGTGTATGTATCTGTACAGAGCTCTGATGACATGAGGTGTTGACATTTCCCTGCAAGAATAAAATATGACAAGGGTTTCATAATGACGCATACCTTCTTTTTATTGCTTTTCTGCCAGCATTTATCTTTTTCCATTTGGATGACCTGCAGCACCCGAATGGGTCATGGTTACGGTTTGATAAGGGACTTGGTGTCAAAGCATCTGTTTAGTTCTGGTGCTGTGTAATATTAAAAACTGCACAATAGATTGGGACTGTTGACATTGTAATTTAATTTGCTTTGTCTGTACTGTTTAGCTCAGTGTTTTTCAGCCTTGTTGGGTCGCCTGGAATTCAAATGGGGTCGCCTGAAATTTCTAGAATTGAAAAAAATAAAAAATAAAAGCTTGCAAATAAAAAATCATAATACATAAAAGACTCTCTGAAGCTGAAGGAACTCTGAAACTGAAGCACTGTGGTAGTGTTGATCTTTCAAATGTTCATTGTGGTCGGTTTCAGATGCTGCAGCTCTTTCATAATTCATAGTTTGAGTTATTGTTTGTTCAGTATTAATTGTCAACTTCAACTTTCAATTTTATTTATCCTTAGAAAAGAAAATTCGGTGTGCAGCAGGGGTCATAAACACATAAGCACATACGCAGAAACACAGACACAGAAACAGCACTCCCAGATGCTACCCCAATAATCCAAGCTGGACTGACTGCACATATCCTGACCAAGGAAAATAAAATTCTACCTTTGTGCAGTAATCTACACCTGGCTTTTCTGCCTCCGTCCATAATAATATACATTATATAGACTAAATGTCATCTAAAATTATTGTTTATTTGCAACATAGTATAGCAAACTATTACATGATCAAAAACAAATTAATTTTAGCAAAAAAAAAAAGTCTCCATTTATAATGTCTGGGGTCACCAGAAATTTGTGATGTTAAAATGGGGTCACGAGCCAAAAAAGGTCGGGAACCATTGGGTTAACTAGTCCTGTGCTTCTGTAAAGTTGCATGCATATGTGACTTTTACATAATTCTTTTGTATTCATATTTTCATCAGGGAAATGGTTCAAACTTAGATTAATTACGTTCATCATGTCTTCCTTTCCAAATGTTTGTGAGAGATTTTCTTGTGATCCGACAAGTAGAGTTGAGGAAAGATGTTTTTACCTGCTGACGGTTTTGGCTGCAGCTTCAGCCTTCATTACACCTGTCAAACGCTTCCTGGTGTGAAACTGTCAGTAGGTAAAAACATCTTTCCTCAACTCTACTTGGTTCCAACTTACATAGGGTCAGATCCAGCGGTGACATGGGGACACTGTTCAAAAAGCTCTGTGTTTAAACTAAATAACTTATTTCCATGTTCAATACAAGTACTTTCACATGACACGTTACAATTGACAGAAATACAGTTTTGGGGTAAAAATACTTAAATTACTGCTGCTTGACACAGGGACTCAAAATGAACATCTTTTTTTTTTTTTTCACTTTACATCAATGTACAAAACATGCTGTTCTCATAAGAAACTGATACTAAATGAAACATAGGGCTTTAGCTCTGATGTGAAAATACAATTGTGATCAATATTGAATAAAAATGTTTAAATGATAAGTTTTTATGAACACAAATCTGTTGTGACACAGGGACAGCAGTTTGTGCCTTTGTTCAGTATCAGAATAAAAGACTTTGGAACTAAAACACTACAAATATGCCACTAAAGTTTTATTTAACATACATATTACAACTGAAGTCATATACTGAACAACAAAAGAAACGCAAGTTTTGGTCGTTAATTTAGGCAAGAGTTCAGCTGTCCTGTTGAGTTGTCAACTGAGATACACATTACAATAAGTGAGTTGTAACCATTGGAGCGTGTGTTTGCAGGCAAACACGACCACGAGTGGTGTTGAGCATGTGTACAAAGTATCGGAGGTGCGGTACGTTTTGAGTGATATGGTAGTGGGAGCAACAAATGGGAGTGGCAATTCCCTTTGTTTATCCGGGGGCTATAAAAAGAAATGATAAGATTCAAAAGTTACTGCATTACCACGATGCCTCGCCTTAATGATAATCTGAGAGAACGCGCCATTGGTATGCTTGATGCTAGTTTAACGGCTCATAACGTTGCCAGACGTCTGCAAGTGCACGAGTCCACCATCAGTAGGCTGAGGACACGATTCCGTGACACAAGGACCACTCGGGACAGACCAAGATCCGGAAGACCACGTGTGACCACCCGTAATCAGGATTGCCATATTCACTTGGCCCATCTCCGTGACCGTCAACTCAGTGCTCATGGACACAATTCAATGTGCTGCCATTGTAAATTTCACAGCTGGATATAAATATCTCATATGAAACCAATATTCATAATAAAACTCCCATACAAACCAATACCGAAACATACTTGCGTTTCTTTTGTTGTTCAGTATATATACAGCTGAGAGCAGAGCATATTTGGCTAATAATTGGATGGGACATAGCCTTTCTATATTCTTGTACTGTTGAATATTTAGTTCCTACAGACTGAAAATATCACTGATATAAGCTAGAAGAATATTATTATTAAAGTTAATAGTGCATTTACATATTTTAACCCTTTTTAGGATTAATTTTATATTGATTATATTGTTATATCTTCTTTCAATTCCAACAGTTCCATAAAATAGAGTTCTTAAGCTAAAAAATGAGTCTCTTTGAGAAATGATTGGTGAAACTGTGTTTTTTGACACTGATGTTCACTTTGTCTTGATCTGGCTCAGTAGAAAACACATTCACTATCTCATGCGTGTTTTTACCAGCTGGAGACGATCTGCTTCTACACCTGCTCTAGCTTTTTCTTTGCAAAACATTGCATAACCTTTTGTAATTTATTACAATACATTGATGTTTTAGGTGGATGTACGTCAAGCTGAAAATTGATTGTGTAAGCGTTCATTCTCATGTCAGTGAATGAGTGGCAGCAATTAAATGCATTTAAATGGGTACAGCGTGACTCAGAAGACACAGTCTATTCTGTGTGTCGTCTGTTGTGAGGTTAAACAGCACCTGAGTCATGTAATGTCTCCGTTCTTGCAGATATCCAGGAGTTCTATGAAGTGACGCTGCTAAATACACAGAAGAGCTGCGAGCAAAAGCTGGAGGAGGTCAACCACATGGCAGACAAGTGGGAGAAAAGTGTTTCACCACAGAACTCTGAGCCTGTACACTCTGCCTGTCCAGTCGAGGTGAGCTTTTCGTTTGACACTGTGTTATTCCACTTGGCTCTGCAGAAACTCAGACATATGTAAGAGGAATAGAGACTTCCTGCAAGCATCTGTTCTCAGTTTCTGCTGGTTCATACTTTCAGCTACAAGGAATGGATATTTATTAAATGAAGTTGAGCAGACCACACATAAAATGTCACATAAAACATGTTGCGTTCGTACTGTGAACGCACGGTTAATCGAGTCACAATCGCAATCACGGGATTAACCTGTACAATTATATAATCGCAAACTGCTGCGATAGAAAGGTCCAGATTTAGGGAGATTTATGTTGATCTGATTGCAGAAATGGACAAAACCATAAAAGAGCATAAAGCAGAGAAAGATACTGTGTAAAACAGTCTTGTATTTTTTATGTTAGTTGAAGCTTTTGTCATACAATGAGTAATCTGTGTATTTTACTTGATTAGCCAACAAGCAGACGCAAATCACAATGGCAAAACAGGGCCTATTTTTATTCTGATATTTATTTTTACTGTTTGTCATACTGCTGCTGCTCTATCTATCTATCTATCTATCTATCTATCTATCTATCTATCTATCTATCTATCTATCTATCTATCTATCTATCTATCTATCTATCTATCTAATCTATCTAATCTATCTAATCTAATCTATCTAATCTTATCTATCTAATCTATCTTCTTGTTTAGACTCATAGGTAGCTTTTTGTCAGTATCTCTTATTTATTGTTTTGGCCACACATCTCTAGCATTAAGTGGACATGCTGCATATATTATTATTGATATGATAGGACCTTGACTGTTAGATCATGCAGGGTTCAATGTTAATGTTTTTTTTTTTTCACTTACTTGGTAGTGGGTTACAAATCTACTTACCCAGAGTTGGTCTTTACCTGCTCCTATAAAGACTTTTTTGGAAAGCCAGCGTGGCTTTCAACAACTGTGCATGTTCTTAAAATTGTGGCGTTACTTGATTGGAGTTTCTGTTTTGAAAGGGTTGACAAGAAAGTTTGATAATTCACTCCTTTATTACACTGGTCTGCAATTTTTTAGAAATGATTTGCTTCAGAGATTAAATGTGCTAAATGTTACATATTTTAATAAGATTAATTGGAAAACTAGAAGCACTCGGAGAGCGCAGACCTCCGCGAAGGCTGATCAGTGGCCCCCCCCGTGGGCCCCCCCATGCCCAGGAGGTTATGTTTTTGCCAGGGTTTGTCTGTCTGTCTGTTTGTTTGTTTGTTTGTCTGTCCGTTAGTGTGCAACATAACTCAAAAAGTTATGGACAGATTTTGATGAAATTTTCTGGTCTGCGCCCCCCCTCGTGGGCCCCCCCACCCCCGATCACCTCCAAAATTTAATCATTTCTTAGTTATCCCATTTCCAACAAACCCTGAAAATTTCATCAAAATCTGTCCATAACTTTTTGAGTTATGTTGCACACTAACGGACAGACAAAGACAAACAAACAAACCCTGGCAAAAACATAACCTCCTTGGCGGAGGTAATAAATGACAAAAGTGTCGGTTTGCTGATGTTTTCAAGGTATATGATTAAGTGTTATTACACATATATATTGGTTTATGTACATTTATATAATAGTTTTATAAATCTTCCACTAAATAGAACCTGTAAAGTGAATGTATTCTAATGTGCAGACAGTGTTTTGAAGTAGATCTTGTAGCTCTGAGACAAATATTCCTTTTGAGTCAAACCCATTCTCTTGTTAATTCTTGAATTTTACATTTTGACCCAAGGCTGTATCTTGGAAAGTTCAGCCAACCAGCATTTTTGACTTGATTTTTCTTTATCAGTGACTCTCATGTGTTAAAATTTCATTACTTTTATTCTGGAAGCATTTTCTTTGTAGACCAGTGTTATGTTCATCATCGCTTCATCTATTTTTTTTTTTAACTTTATTTATTTATTTATTTTTCCTGATTGACTCTAAATTTATTTGCCTGAAATAAGATTTTACTTAGACTAGGCCATGCAGACATTCCTTATTGTTGAAGCCTATATGGTAATATATTCCGACAGATATTTGTGTAACACTATATATTTATTTTTATTAAGTAATGAGCCAAAATTAAAGTAAGAGGAGCAAAAAATCAGGGGAAAATTTTAAAAGCAGCATTTTCTTCATGCAGCATTCTTTTGTCAGTCTGTTCTCTTTTCTCTTCTGTCGGTTGATCCAGCCTCATTCAGAACAGTTCTTGATAATTACAGCTTCCAACCATGTACCCCTACCTGCCTGAAAACACCTTTGAGTGCCTGAACAATAATTTAGAATTTTTGCCCAGTGACACCAAAAAACCACTTGTGCTCTGAAGCTTTAATTATTCAGACAAGGTTCAATATCCCCTTAATTTAAAGTCCCTGACTTGAAAAAAACAAACACTGCCTCTAATAAAGGCATAATACAGAACGCTCACCACAGACATGCCAGGGGTTAAAGGGTTAAAGGTTTTCCGTACATACTGTTATGCTATTGTTTGTGGAATTGCTGCTTTATCTACTTTAAATGTTAGTGATGATGAGAAGTTGTATGCTTATAAGGATGAAAAAGTAAGAAATAGATTGAAGTCTGATGTTTGTTTTTCACTACATTATTGATATGTTTAAACTCTAAACCTGTTCCTGTGCCAACCGGGTACATCGTAGCATAGCTTCAGAGTCTTTGCGATGTGTTTGAGAGCATTCCTTTCAAAGGGTTCACTGGAGTTGTGAAGTGATAATTGGTGGCCCTTAGGACTAACCGTGGTAAACAAACCAGTCTCACCTCTTCAGGGTTGATGAGGAACCCACTGAGGTTTGTTGATTCTCTGCATTCAGAGAAGGCCATACCAAGACTCTCTAACAAGTATTTATTTTTCCTCACTATCTACAGAGAAAATTGCAGTGCACCTGGTGTCATTACGATGTTATTTTCAGTAAAAGTCTCCTTTTCATTTGAGTGACGGTATCTGTGCCTGGTGTTTCTGACAGTTTAATAGGGATGTCTGTGTTTTAGTTTACCTCCAAGATCCGTGCTTAGTGGCATGCGCTACATTTCTCTTTAAGTCTGATTCAGTTTTTTACCTTTTTTAGGAATACAATATGCAAGTTAATTTAGTTCCTTGAAATATTACAAAGCAGAAATTATCTTCATCTGTAGCTGAACACTAAGGGAAATCAGAAAGAAAATCTTTCTTCTTTTAACCCATAAAGACCAAAACCATCTACTGATCTAAAATATTTAATACCTGCTGATCCACTAATCCTATCAATACGTGTAAATAACTGGTGTAAATGCAGTTTGTCATCTTTTCATGGTCATCAGATATGACCCATTTTGACATTCAGAGGCTCCATGGTTACTGTGAAAACACCATAATTTTCTACAACATTGATTCACCAGTAAAACCCATGAAATTTGACAAATGACAGTGGATGGACACACTTGGTTTAGGTCAAGTTCATGATGTATTTTTACTGAAAACGTCACTTTTTCTTCAGTTTTCTCTGTTTCTGAACCCTCAACTCTAATCTGAGCTTTAATGAACATCTACATGATTGGTTAATTAAATATGGGAAAATACATAATTTACAATGAAAAACATAAAATACTGAGAATAATCTATATTATACAAGCCAAGTGGCCTCTGTGTGTGAGTGTGTGTCTCTTGGGAATCAAACAAAATCTGGAAAAAGCTGACTGCTGCAGTTTGTCATACTTATGTATTTTCGATCAAGGAAGACGGTAGCGAAAACGGCAAGTTGATAGGACCAATATTTTCGGAAATATTAGTAACTTTGAAATACAATAGCCTTACAGTCACATTGCTATGCCCAGAATGCTTTGGCGGTGACTGCTGGACAAATGCGAAACAGCATGCATGAATACACAACAGCATAATAACTACCACATCTAGAACCCATGGATCCTCACGGGTCAACACGCTACTATTATAATAAATGTTATAAATCACTTAAGAATGGTTAAATAGAGAGAAAAAATTATTTGGGAACTGACACAAAAGTAGGGCTGGGTCTTTATGGGTTAAATGTACAGGGTGACCCAAAAAAACGGGAATTTTTGAAGTGCGTATTGGCAGACATGAGCAAGTGGCAGCACTGCGAGACAGTGACCTTGAGCAAGTAAACACACGCCCATTTTAGTAACCATTGGCGGCTGTGCGAGAATTGTTCGGTGACCGTGTGATCTCAAGATTCAGTAACATTCCCTGGCCCCCTAGATCGCCAGATTTGTCCGTTGGTGATTTTTTCTTGTTTTTCTTGCCTTGTTTTTCTTGCCTTGATTTATTATTTATACATATACAGGGTGACCCAAAAAAACGGGAATTTTTGAAGTGCGTATTGGCAGACACGAGCAAGTGGCAGCACTGCGAGACAGTGACCTTGAGCAAGTAAACACACCCCCATTTTAGTAACCATAGATCAGTGGAACGGGCAACAGCGTGCGTTAGCCATAAAAATATTTTATAAAAACGGTGATTTTTCTTGTGGGGCTATCTCAAGAGTAAAGTGTACACGACTCGACCAAGAACTCTGGATGAGTTAAAACAGAGAATTCAGGAGGAAATTCACAGTATCCCAGCTGAGATGTTGCAGCGGTCAATGAGGAATCTCAACAGCAGATTTCAAGAATGCATTCGTACAGGAGGACGCCATCTACACGAAGTAATTTTAAAAAAATGAAAATTCCATCATTGTTTCTTAAATGGCATGTTTTAAGGTTTCAATTACTATGAATAAAATATTTTTCTTCCATCACTCTTGGTTTTATTGGATTGTTAAAAAGTTCCTGTTTTTTTGTGTCACCCTGTACTATAGAAGCTCATGTACTATAGAAGTTCATTGTACAGTTCGTATTAGAATACTTTTACACCATACTGCAGAGTCAGTGTAGGGTTGAGAAGCAGGAAAGTGACTATCTGTACAGTCCTGTTAATCTACATTAGCTGAACATATACAGTTTGAAAGGACAAAGATGCTCATTGTCCATTCAGACTGTAAAGTTGCTAAATTGATAGCGACAATGTGTGTGTGAGTGTGTATTTGTGTGCGTGTAAAAGAAGGCGCTGATGTATGCGAGCCCGCTCACACTGTGACATTCTAATTAAGGGGAATGAATAGAGGGAGCTGAATGGGTGAGGGCCATGATGAGCTGAAAAAGCATGACAGACGAATGAAAATGTAGCCTCAGCTCCAGCATTACCAAGAACACATTTTGGACTGTGTAATGTGGTTCTTTAAGACTTTTATTTTCTTTCTTATCTTAAATTGGTGCTTTTACGGTGCACTGATGGAGATGAGAGAAAGTTGGTCTGGAACTGGAATGTTTTCTATCAGTTGTAGTTGACCTGTGGAAGTAACTTGAGCAAATTTATTTTTTTGTTTATTTGGATCAAGTCTGAGGGCAAACATGGAGGAGAGTGAATGTGACACATATTGCCATCTTTTATTTGCAGCTATTGTTACCATTTCCAAAGTTATACAGTTATAATTTCTGTTTTTGCTACATGTTATTGAAAGTTTGGCCAATGTTTCTACAGAAATGGAGAAAAATATTTAAGTATTTAGGTCTGTAGAAGTGGTCATTTTCCAATTGTGGAAAAAATTATTAGACCACCCTTGTTTTCTTCAATTTCTTCTTCATTTTAATGGACAAATATAATGATAACAACAAAAATAGCTCATAAGCGTTTAATTTCAGAGCTGATATCTATCTATTTTCCATGTTTTCCTGATAATAACCAAAATCACTTCAGTTCTTACATCAATATCTATGGCGTTGTACTGACAAAAACCGTGCTTTTAGGCATTCCATGTTTTCTTTTGTCTGTTTTAGTCGCATGATACCCACAGGGATTAGTACTTGATTACATAACCATTGTTTTTGATGACTTTTGATGGTCTAATAATTTTTTTCTGCGACTGTATATCATAATCTGTTGCATGATTAATGGATGGAACTGATTATTTTGATGTCAGTAGTTTGCATGTGGCCAGGAGTGACCATATTTAGACAAAAGGGGCAGAGCCTGAGGGAAGGTGATGGAGCTAATGCTAATTGCTAGCTTACTGAATGGTGAACTACCATCAACTGACTTGCGTAACATTGTCGTTTCACGGTCTTGTTAGTGTTAGCCATTAACCACAATTATAGTCAAGGTTTTTGTTAGGGCGAAAATGTTTTATCAAATAAACAAAAGTCTCTAAAAGTCCTGTTCAGGAGGCGATTGAACTATCATACACAATCGAAGTCTGGCTTGACAGACATTGAAGCTTCTATTTGACCTGAAACTGTATTGAGAGGAAAAATGTAAAGGTGGATGAGAACCTTTAGGGGGTTCAATTAAAATAAATGAGACCTCAAAAAAAATGAGCTAAGGCTGTTTTGGAGCAATCACCTAGTGGTAAACGATGGTATTACACTTAAAGATAGTTCCAGTTCCAGTCCTGTTCCCTTATTTTCTACAAATTAAATGTTCATTCAATTTATAGAAAATAGATGTCTATTAACAGTAGATTTTTAAAGGCTGATATAATAATGATACTTAAAAGTTGAGAAAAACAGATAAAGATCAATTCTCACTCCCTAAAATTTTTACACCAAAAATGCATTCTGTAAATAAATCCCTTTATCTGAAACTACTGATGGGAAACCAACGCATGCCAAAATAAATATATGTGCATGACAGAACATCAAAAAGTATTTAATGAAAAAAAAAAAAGATTTAGGTGGGATTTTTTGGCTAAATTAATCCATCTGTCCTAGAAAGTGTGTTATATCTCTTATCGAATTGTTTTCTGAATGCAAAATATTTTCCACATTATTAGATAAATAGGCAAACATGCTGTATGTTGTTTTCAAAATCAACCCTAAATTAACACAGCATCATTTTAAAATAAATAGATTTGTATATTTTTGCACTATCAGTGATATTTTTAGTCCTTCAAGAATAAAATTCTGGTTTGAGTGTCTGTCTCCGTGTGGTTATTGAACTGAATCTTACATTTGTCACAGAGTGAAAGCAGCTGAAAGAGTGACAGCATTACATAAAAACACAAAAGCTGAAATGTAGGTCAGTACCTTTGAAGGTTTGTTGACATACATGAAATAGGCTGTAATTCCTGTGCCATGGTTTTCTCTGTGGATGCGTGGGCACTTGGCCAGTTGGGAAGTATAGATCTGTGGTCACACAAGTCCTTTCACTCATAGTATATTTGACGTTTCTCTTGGAATTGGACCAGGCACTTTAGTAATCCACTAGTAATCCTATTTGTCCACAGAGTCAAACCTGTTACGTCACACCTTTTTTTTTTTTTTCCTTTTTTTCCTTTTTTTTTTCGTCTTGCTGGAACAGGAGAGTACTGGTCAACAGGGATGTGAATATATATTCTCATCCAATCCATACGCTCCAGTTCTTTAAAGCGTTCTCATATAGCAGCAGGAGTTTGTTGAACAACCAGGCCCAGATCATCCAGTAGTACCAGGATAGGGATAAGTGAAGGGGATTAGAAGAGTCCTCAGAGAATGATGACCCCACCATGAGGCCATCAGTACACTGCTGTTACATCCCCTGTTCACTGACCACAATCAGCCCTCTAAAGATTAAGCAAATGTCCTGTCAAATAATGAGATGGCAGATGCCCCCCCCGCCACATACCCATTTTAAATACATGAACAGGGTCCAGAGCAGTTATTCACTCATGAAAACAGCTAAAAATAGAGTCGCAGCTCTTGGATATTTATAGATCAACCTCAGATTTGAAATAATTTATCAGCTGAATGAATATTTTCGGGGCATCAAATGTGATGGATTTTCTAAAGCTTTTCCACTGTTGTATAATCCACAGAGTCCAGCGTAGGCATAGTAATGTTTATGTAGTACTGCAGTTCTGGTAATGCCCTTATGCAGATCCAAATGAATAAACACTCTCATAGTGTCATAGTTTCTTATTGCCAGTGTTACAAATTCATTCCAGTCAAAGAGTTGTAAAATGAACCAGCATTATTAGTGTCCTCGCTCATAAACCCATTTATTAGTGGGAATGAAAGTGAATGAAATGTCCCTGATGGTGCATTTAAAGTAATGTGGAGTTATTTAAAGAGGTCATACTCTATGTAGTAATGATATTCCAAATTCTCAACAGCACTTGTCAGTTTCAGTTTTTTATTTGTTCTTTTTTTTTGTTGTTTTTTTTTGATCAAGGTCTCTTTTAATTTCAATTTTCCAATGTATAACAAGAAACCTACAACTTGAACATGAAACTGTTATATCAAGTTCCTATCCAATTACCCCACCACCACCACCTCCAACCACCCCAAGTACTGGACCTTTGTTAATTTACTAGACATAATATACTTACATACAAAAATATATAAGCCCTCCTCAAATACAGACACATACAGATATACATACATATTTGTGAGTTCACATACACATAAATAAATAAATAAATAAATAAACAAATAAATGGAAAGAAAGAACATTTTATTTCTTCCTTTTTATGAAAATGCATGCATGTACAGGGTGGGGAAGCAAAATTTACAATATTTTGAGGCAGGGATTGAAAGACAGTGTATGACCAGTTAGTTTATTGAAAGTCATGAGAATTTATTTGCCACAAGAAAATGTACATAATAGAAAATGTTTTTATTCTATGTGTCCTCCTTCTTTCTCAATAACTGCCTTCACACGCTTCCTGAAACTTGCGCAAGTGTTCCTCAAATATTCGGGTGACAAATTCTCCCATTCTTCTTTAATAGTATCTTCCAGACTTTCTCCTAATAGTTTTGCTCATAGTCATTCTCTTCTTTACACTATAAACAGTCTTTATGGACACTCCAACTATTTTTGAAATCTCCTTTGGTGTGATGAGTGCATTCAGCAAATCACACACTCTTTGACGTTTGCTTTCCTGATTACTCATATGGGCAAAAGTTTCTGAAAAGGTATGGATAATAGTGTTAGGTATGATTATGACATCAATATATGTTTGGTTTCAAAACAATTGACGTAGTGCCTGCTGAGAAAAACAACTAAATGTTCATTGTAAATTTTGCTTCCCCACCCTGTATAATCCAGTAAATTGGCATCTTTTTGGCAAAACTTCAGAGCTCTTTAATCTAAACACTCTTTACGTATATCCCCCCTTTAAACTCTATTTTATATGGCTTAAGTGTAAGATATTTGGACCTGGGAATGTTTCCTCCACTCAACTTGTTTTTAGTTCATTTTTATTTGTGGGCGTGGTCAAGCGTTTACGTAGGGTAAAAAAATTGTTTAGATGATAACGAGTCGGCCTGCATTTACCTGGCATATCCTACTATAATGGACATTTCTCTGTCCAGCACATGTTTGTCTGACGCGTGTCCCGATGTTGCAGCATGGGAGGGCGTATGGGTGCAATGCCACTGTTGCACCACGGGAGGGCGCTATCGTACAATGGCACCATGGGTACAATGCCGCTAGTAAGTGCAATACATGGAATGTTTCAGCCATTTTCACCAAAATCTTCATGAAAAATAAATGACTTATGTAGGGTAAAAAGAAACGACACCAAAAACGGGCAAATTTTTCAGCATATCAAAAGTTGCTGTTTTCACTTGAAGTTGCCAAAATTAACATTACCATAGTGTCAGGTATATTGTTGACTATAACTCCTGCAATTTTGGTGGGGAAAAAAAAAGGGTCTAGGATTGGGGGATATCCACATGAAGGGAAATCTGGTTACGTAGAGTAAAGTGATTATGGTTACGTAGGGTAAATTCTCAAGTCCTCGAGGATGGTTATCAAAATTATCCGTCAAGCACAAATGATTTAATAGTATCCCAATATCATGCTTGGAGTGAATAAGTATAAATAATGTTTAAAACCTATAATCATTAAGGTTGAGATATAAACGAGGCAGCACTCTCTTGGGACAATGAAGATCCATCTGCTGTCTTTTTTCATTTAGAAACAGTGCATTTGATTTTAGGACTCCCAAACAGTTATTTATCAGCTACAAATGACAAAATAAGTCAATCTTAAAGTTTTTTTTCATCCAACATGTTCATAGTCCCCTGACTGTGCCCTTGTATATCTTAATATTGTGATTTAAAAAGAGCCTCTTTACTCTATACGGCCCCCTCTGTCCTTCTACACAACAGGAAGTAGATGTTTTCTGCACAGCAATTTTCAGGAATAAGAAACAAATGGTTATTGAGAATAAAAGCAGAGCGATGACAATTCCGGTTCTGTACACTATGTGAGTGCACTATTCACACAGACAGGAGGGAATAAGGCAATAACAAGGCAATAAGAAACAGGAGAGGTGTTTTATTGTGTAATTCCAGGAGTTAGATACAGTTTGGGTAAAGTCTAGAACTGCGACATTAGACATTAGTGTGGAAACATCTCAGTTCAAAGATGCCTCAAGTTGCAGATGTCACAATCTAATCGTGATGTAAGTAAATCTGACCACCTCTACTTGTAATACACTACAGAGGGGTTTCTGTTTTGGTGAGTCACACACATTCTGATGGTACAAAGATGCAGCTATTTATATTACCTACTCTTGCAGTTTGAATTTGGAAGCACTCTCCGAATAAATATTTTCCTGCTTGCTCTTATTAATTGATGAATAGGTAGCTGTGAGCAGTAACACAGAAAATGGAGGATAAGATAGAATTAGATGCATTGAGAGTCAAGGTTTTAGGAGGGCTTAGATGCTGTGTGGGTTGTAGCATTTTCCCTAAGTTTGTGAAGACTGTGCTCTGTTACAATAAGTATAATTATCTGAAAAAGCCACAGTGGATCAAAATACACTACATCCTAAAGTAGTGTTTTTCAACCTTGGGGTCGGGACCACACAGGGGGTCGCCTGGAATTCAAATGGGGTCACCTGAAATTTCTAGTAATTGATAAAAATAAAATAAAAACTTACCAATAAAAAATGTACGGTGAGTTGAGAGAGACAGTCACAATCCATTAAAGACATGACAAACTCTGAAGCTGAAACTGAAGCACTGTGGTACTGTTTATCTGTCAAATGTTCACTGTGGTCAGTTTCAGATGCTATAGCTCTTTCATAATTCATAGTTTGAGTTCTTATTTGTTCAGTATTAATTGTCAGCCTTGTAAATCCAAGCTGGACTGACTGTACATATCCTGACCAAAGAAAATAAAATTCTCCCCTTGTGCAGTAATCTACACCTGGCTTTTCTGCCTCCGTCCATAATAATATACATTATATAGACTAAATGTCATCTAAAACTAATATATATTTGCAGCATAGTACAGCAAACCATTACATGATCAAAAACAAATTAATTCCAGCCAAAAAAAAAAAAGTCTCCATTTTGAATGTCTGGGGTCGCCAGAGATTTGTGATGTTAATATGGGGTCATGAGCCGAAAAAGGTTGGGAACCACTGTTCTAAAGGTTTAAAACAGAACTTAACCCTTTATAGGGCGCACATACAAATACTCTGAAATTCAACATTTCAACCTTAGTGTGTTATTGGAGGACATAAAAAAACTGAGTTTTTTAAAATAATTTTTCCAAATTTTTTATTGTTATGTAGAAAATCAAAGTTAATGAAGTTACTGTATTTGGTTTCTTACCCTGGCAAAAAAAGTCCAAGAACTATATATAAAAAATACAAGAAAAACACATGTAAGTTGAAAGGAACATGTATTTTAGAACATTAGAACATCACTTTTAGAACATTAGACCAACATAAGTGCTGATCCAGACCCCTGTCCACATCCACATTCTCCCTTTGAACATCATTCCTTACATTAGTACCATTACTTCATGGTACCTAACAAAGCAGGTACACTCACTGTTCATGCAGAGGTGGACCTTACAGACCTTGTTGACCACATTGGACCTGAGATTGTTGACTCACTGTCCTCACTGGAACTGTTGCTGTCACTGTTCTGTAATGCATGCAGAAATGACCAAAAATAGTCACTAGCCCGATAAAGGGTTAAAGAAATCCACTTTAGACCAGTGATTATTGTGGCTTAAATCCAGCCTAAACTGGCCTTGGTACTCCACCTAAGGCTCATAACTGTAGGGAAAACCCAGGTCATGCATTTCAGTCACTAACAGGTGATGTTATGCATTTGAAGTGAATCATGTGTGTGACTGATGAGTGACATTTGGGATTCTAGGACACTAAGCAGAAAGGTGTACCGTATAAAACATGCAAAAGTCTGTACATCTACGTAACAATATATGTGTTTTTTCCATACCAGTTCAAGTTTCCATGCATGACTTGGAAAAAAATGCACACTTCAAAATAAAAACTCAGGAGAAAAGCCAATAGATGCAATCATATTCACAAATGATGAATGAAATCACATGACCCTAATTGTCCTACACGTCCTTAAATCTAATTTCAGTAATCTGTTTAGGATGTTCACTCTGTGGTCTACACAATGATAACTCATTTGAACAGATTTGCCCACAGGAAGCAGATGATTACGTTTGATATTTTTGGGGATGTTATCAGTATGCTGTACCGCATCGTTGGAAGCAGACTAATGAGCCCTAAACGAAGAGAACATAAATGAAAGAAACACTTGATCAGAGTTTCTGGATAGATTTAGGAAACCACTTGTCAGTCACATCTAGATCAGAATTTATTGAGAAGTCATGTCTTCATTTCCTCTATGCACGTTTACTCTTTGTGGAAAAAACACCATTAAAAAGATCCATAAAAAATTCCTGTGAAATTTCAAAATATGCATTAAAAAAGATAATGTAAAAAAAAAAAAGGTAATGTAAACACACATATTGTCATTTAAAAAAACACTTCAGAGTTTGTTTTTCCTTAATTTTGCTCATTGTTGAAGTTTTTTTGTCATCATAATTGTTTTTAAATATTCTGCCTTGAGATTTCTGAAATATTTGTCATGTTCTGCCCCCCCACCCCCCACCCCCTCACCCCCAAGAAAAAAAAATTGACTCAGGAGGAAAAAATCAAGCTATAAATTTAAAACAGATATTGATGCGACATTTATTGTGAAAATTATTGGTAAACTCATGTTAACATTTTTATCATGATAATCTTCAGGCTCAGCTTTATTGTCATTCAATCAATGGTACATGATAGAATGAAATTAGATGTTGAAACTATGTGAATTAATTAATAATGGGTTAATAATGTTAAGCACTTTGAATGGCAAAAGCGCTATAGAAATCTAATGCATTATTATTATTATTATTATTATTATTATTATTATATGTTTATACACTTTTTCATACAAAGTTTGTTTTTTTTTTTGCTTATTCATACTCAGTTTTAGTTGTGTGTTTTAGTACTTGTTTGTTATATTGCACAGAGAGAGCATAGTTTTAAACAAGGAATAAAATTCCTTGTATTCTTTGTAGAATAAAGGCGATTCTGAAATATAGTTACCCAGGTCTCAGTTTGTAGCATAGAAGGTAAAAGGATAACATATAAAATAAAATATATAAAAGGCAAATAGGATAGAATAAAAACTACCATAAAATATGTAAAAGAAATCATAAAAATAATAAAATAACTCGCAATATGTACAAAATTTCTCAGTATGCAGCAACAGTACAGTTTAAGTGATGGTGCATGTAGCAGCAGCATGAGCAGCAAAAAATAAAGTAACACTATATTATACACACTATAATACCACACAATATTACACAATATTTCCGAGTCCTACAAGCTTTAGGTGTTATGTGTCCCAATATATTTGTTCATATAGTATATTTTACTCTCAGTTTACAGTTGTGCTGATATTTCTTCTTTTTCAGATGGTGTCAAAGTACTATTTTGGGTCAGAAAGGCTCACAGGTGAACTAAACTAAGTGGAGGGAGATAAATCCTGCGTGTCCTATGGGTTTGTAGTAAGCCTTAGTGTGCCACACATTTATTTTTGGTTTCCACTAGCACGTATATGCTTACGCTATCCAAGTTTCTAATTAAAGACGTACCAAAGCAACAGACAGACTGACCAGCCAATGATGACTCAATCCCTGTCAGTGCCAGTCCTTGTATAACCCTTACACATGCAGCATGTGGTTAGAAAGGACAGCGAGTTAATTAAAAGCATTATGGGCATTCAAGCAGCGTCATTTTATTCCTTGTGTGTCAGTGAAAATGCAACCTCCTATGTGTAAACGGACCATTTAGGTCAGTGCGTCCAGGGGCCACATTCAGCCCAGTATAATGTCATGTAGGCCAGTAAAATAATAACATCATAACTTATAAACCATGTGGTAAGGTATATTGTTGTAGTGCAAAAAAGTAAAAGTAAAATGTTTATATTTATAAACTTTCCTTTCCTTTCCTTTCCTTTCCTTTCCTTTCCTTTCCTTTCCTTTCCTTTCCAACTTATCATTTATACATCTGATACACAAAACATTTAGTAACAGGCAGAATATTTAGTTTGTTTGAAACTAAAATGTGTTTGACACTGTTAACCCCACAAACGTAATAACTCCCACAAACGTAATAAACTGCAAACATAATAAAAATTTGCAGCTTTTAATGTAATAATCCCACAAACGTAATACCTCATTTCCCCAAACACAATAATAATCCCCACAAAATCCCCACAAATGTAATAATTATTACGTTTGTGGGGATTTATTACGTTTGTAGGATGGTAAAAATCTTCAGTTTCCAAAATTGTATTAACTTCCTACAAATGTAATAAATTAGTGCATCACACACATTTCAGTAATGCATGCACGAATATTCTTTCATCTTTCTTTTTCTTCCCATTTATTCTTGTTGTCTGGATACTTGCCTTTTTAGAATGATCAAATGTTGCAGTTACACCACGTTACTAATTACAGATTAATAGGTGTTTAATTAGAAATACAAATGGAGGAACAAAACCGAATGGGCAAAAATGTTGTAAAGGTTTTATTATAAAAGCTTCAGAATGAACTGGATATTATTTATTCTCATTTAGTATAAGAGAAGCCTATGTTTGAACCAAGTAAATACAATGTCTGGATATGATGTGCATCTTATACTGCTCTTAGTATGTTTTAGTTTTTATTAATGTCTGCTTTTTTAATGGTAACATCAGCCTGCCCAGGGACTACAGGTGGAAATTAGCACTAGTGCTGCAACCTGGCACACTACATCTCTTCTGTTTAAGGTTAATGACAATGGTGCCTGTTTGTTTTGTTTGTGTATGGTAGTGTACTGTTAAAATCTGCCGTAAGTATTGAAGAAAATGTTCGATCTGTTGAGTCTGTTTGTATGAGCTGAATGACAGGAATATAATGTTGTGGATAATTCAGTTACTGTACTATGGATTGTTGTGGTACAAGGCTAAAATTAGGGCAATAGTACAGGTTAATTGCTGTATAAAGTCAATTAAAAAGGTGTAAAAGGACTGAGGGGTAGGATTAAATAAGTTTATGCTTCTTCCTACTCCTTTTAGACCATGCAAAACTCTGACTTGTATGTGCTTGAGGATGGATTCTGTCCGTTATTTTGTTTATGTCTTAATTTGCTTTGTTTTGTTTTACTTTCTTTGCATGTTTGAAATAAAAAATTATTAAAAAAAAAAAAAGTATATTGTACATTGTCCCTGTCTAGATAAATAAAAACAAAACAAAACAAACAAACAAAAAAATTATGATAACAATGGAGAGGGTAGGAGCACACTGTGGGAAAATGAGGTATGACGTTTGTGGTAGGTGACTGTTACATTTGTGGGAAACTTATTACATCTGTGGGATTGTTACATTAAAAGCTGCAAATTTTTATTACGTTTGTGGAAGTTATTACATTTGTGGGTTTAATAGACACCCCTGACTGTTAATAACTTCAGCGTTATTTTTGCACTTTGCTAATTCTTCCAAAGGGCCAGATTGGAACCTTTGGCGGGCCGGTTTTGGCCCCTGGGCCGTATGTTTGACACCCCTGCTTTAGGTGAGGTTCATGTGGCGTTAACCGGTGCATGTGTTTGTTGTTCCCAGCAGAGGGAGCAGAGCGGCTCAGAGCCCAGTGGGACGGAGCAGGCGGAGAGCAGCACTAAGACCTCTGAGGTGAGTTCTATGTTAAACACTCTTTGGGTCAGGTGCACTGTCCTTTTGTTGACCCCGGATAATGCAACACACCATGTCACCCTCTGAATCTGCATCCCCAAACATCCATTTCCAGTTGAGTTCTCTTCTATGATCTAATTTTTTGATTTGGCCTTATCATTATTAGTCATGGCATGGTACAGCGCACATCTGTTCGCAGTAATAAAATACTTCATTCCTCAACGAGAAGCATGTAGCTCCGTAATCCCAACAACAATGAGCTCACAAAAGTAAATGGGATTATGTTCAAGCAAGGAGTGCTATATATGGTTTGAGGGCTTGGGACCAGAATGAAGAGTGCAGTGCCAATAATATTCCAGCCCTGAGGTCACTGACGCTGGCATAAGCGGTTTCTTTCTGTTTAGAGCAGAAATGACCAGTCTCTGGAGTCGCAGAGGATATTAAGTGATTAGGAAATGCAGAGCCTTTTATTTAATGTGTAAATTAAATATCTTCTGTGTGAATTAGATTGGCTGACACTGAGTCTCATGCAGAGTGCAAAGTAGTACAACGCAGAATTAGATTTCGGAGTGTAGTTTCTATTAGATCTGCTTTTACAAGTGCATTATTTTTCTGTTTTATGGACCACCGAGGCACTAGTTGTGTGAATTTATGCACATGTTTGTGCTGACTGACATATTTTCATTATTTTATTTGCTGTAACTTTATTTCACTGTTGCTGCTGCCACATGCAATATCACTTTAAATGTACTGCTGCTGCATACTGTGTAATTTTGTACATATTAAGAATTTATTCCACCCTATTCACCTTTTATATGTTATGTTTTCTATTTTATCCTTTATCTTTCTCATGCTACAAAACCGAGACCTGGGCAACTATATTTCGTTCTATCATTTACCATTAATCATATGACAATAAAGCTGTGTCTGAGTCTAAAAGATGAAACTGTGATGAATACACCATGCATGAATTCAACATGCAAGCATTTGGCCTATCTTAATTAACCTTTTGACCAATCAGATGATTTACCATCTACCTGTCAGCTATATCTGATTAGTTGTTGTTAATATGCTGTGACTGTGTCATTAGTTTCTTAATTTATTATGAGGGCTGGGTGATCCTCCCAAAAGGTCTTTTGAGGTAAAGTCTTGATCCGTGAACTGAATATTACATTTCTTACTTCTTCTAAAATCCAAGAAAGTTAGTCAAATTTTTCTCTTAGTTTCTTGGTGTGTATGTGATAGCTATTTGTTTTTTTTTGTTTTTTTTCCCCCCATTTACTTATAATGGGCAATATTTCAAATTCCTATAAAGCATAAATATTAACTCAATTTACTTAAAAAGTTGCAGAGATATAGAGATTAATTTTAAACATCACTCTGCAAAATATCTAAGTCAGTGGTTTCCAACCTTTTTCTGTTTGTGATCCAAGTTTAACATCACAAATTTCTGGTGACCCCAGACATTCAAAACGGAAACTTTTTTTTTTTTTTTTTTGCTGAGATTAATTTGTTTTTGATCATGTAATAGTTTGATATACTATGTTGCAAATAAATGTTAATTTTAGACGACATTTAGTTTATATAATGGATATTATTATGGACGGAGGCAGAAAAGCCAGGTGTAGATTACTGCACAAAGTGAGAATTTTATTTTCCTTGGTCAGGATATGTACAGTCAGTCCAGCTTGGATTTACAAGGCTGACAATTAATACTGAACAAACAATAACTCAAACTATGAATTATGAAAGAGCTGCAGCATCTGAAACTGACCACAATGAACATTTGGAAGATAAACAGAACCACAGTGCTTCAGTTTCAGCTTCACAGTTTGTCGTGTCTTTTATGGATTGTGATCGTCTCTGTCAACTCACCATATATTTTTTATTAGAAAGTTTTTATATTTATTTTTATCAAATACTAGAAATTTCAGGTGACCCCATTTGAATTCCAGGTGACCCCACGTGGGGTCCCGACCCCAAGGTTGAGAAACACTGATCTAAGTGGTAGCTTTTTGAAATTTTTTGTTAAATTTTTAAATCTTTCTCTTTTCCCATTTACTTGTAATGGGCAGAATTTCAAAAGTCCATAAAACATCTTTTTTTTTTTTTCAATTTACTTCAAATTTATATATTTTTTATATTTAACAAATACTGAATATGGATGAAAGAGTGGATTGATGCCAAAATAAGCTACAATACTTGGGAGGGGTAGGGTTTGTTGTGCCTGGCACCGCTTGTATTTGTTGTTATTTGACTTGGAACTCTGCATTTTTACTCAACTTTTTGTCCAAATTGTTACAATATTTGGACAGTATCCAGATAACGTAGCAAACACATCAAGTTCCACTTTAAGAAATGTCCATTATCTCCAAAAGGGCAAATTGAATGCATTAAATGCAGCCAACATTCAGAACCAACAGTGTCATAAAAACATGATAGAGGCAAGGACAAATGAATGCTTCAGTCTGTTTGTCCTGCATTTTGGATTAGAAAATCTGCAACTAAGTGGGAGCAACACCAACTCACTATGGCTCAGGTCAGCTGAGACTGAGCCTTCTTAAAGCCCTCACCGTACACAGGTGAAGGAGGTCAATCCATGATATGCCTGCACGTCTTCACAGGGCTGTGAATTCAGTTTCTATTTCAAAGAGACAATGATCCAAAGCAGCAATTGAAAGAAAAGGTGAGGAGCACTGATTAAATAAAACAAGGATGACGCATTTTCATAATGTGTAGTTGACATTAAAACCATGACGCTTATGATAAAAATACATAAGCTGGCGGGCCTTCTTTCAGACAGCATCAACATAAGAATAAAAACTCAGATTATTATTAGTAATACCACAAAGATACTAGAATTGTCCATCGCCTTGGTTGTAAATAAGGAGACATTGTATATGGAACAATGGATATGTTGTTTTTGTTTGTTGTTTTAAAGTAATTAACGACCGAATAAACTACACTTCACTACAATGCTGGTGGACTTTTCCTAAAATTACTTATTAAATCTCAGACACATCCACATTTTTGTGACCATACAGCTGCAGTGTTTACATTAACTGCCTAGATTGTAGTGTAAGTCATATCATCCTCACAATATTATCGCACTTTGCAGATTTTCCTCAAATTATGCAGAACAAAGACACATCTGGATTTTCCATCAGATAATTAAATTCTTACATTATATGTGGTTGTATGCACAATCAAAGCCAATCTGCTAAATGGTACAGTGGTATTTTTTATAGGGGTGGGGCTCTATTGGGAGTGGGGGTATGGAGATTGTTCTTGTTTGTATTGACTCATGATTGTAACGTATTCAGCTTGTACAGTTTCTGCATAAATACCAATAAAAAGACTGAGCAAAAAAAAAAAACAAAGAAAAGAAAATTCTCTTAATTAGCAAATAGAAATCGTCATCCCTGGGGGGAGACCATTAGTCTGTTGAAGTTATTCCTAACAGGGTTTTTATTGTATTTAACTCCGTCAGTTATTTTAGAAATTTTATTATCATTTCTTTTAGCATGATTTTGACTGTTTTTTCATGGATTTTATTTAGGGCTGTGACTTGAATCTGGCTGCAGCTTTTCTGAGAAATAAAAATCCCGTAGTAAAAATCTGTAACAAACAGCAAATAGAAATCGTCGTCATTTCCTGTTCATATCAGTGATTAAATTATTGAGTCTTTTAACTGACTGATAATTATTAGCAAGAGGATTTTCATTGTTGGGCACCTTTTGGTCATTTCAGAACTAGTACTATTATTTCTTTAACTATCTATGGATCTGATTTAGAAGGCAATGCTCCACCAGCAAACTAATTCTAGTTGTTTAATTTTACTTTTAATTGCATCCAAAAAGATCTGAAAAGATCTTAGAAAGTTGTAAGTTGAACATATTTAATCCGTAAAGACCCAAACAAACCAAAACAATCTACTGATGTAACTTTTTAATGCCTGTTGATCCATTAATCCTGTCAATACATGTAAATATTTGGTGTAAAATAGAGTTTGTCATCTTTTCATGGTCATCGGATATGACCCATTTGGACGTTCAGAGACTCTGAAGTTGCCATGGAAACACTGTCATCTTCTACAACACTGATTCACCAGTAAAACTCATAGGGCCTGATTTACTAAAGGTTTGCGTGTGTAAAAACATGCACAAACTTCACTGTGCATGCAAAAGTACGTTGAAGCTTATCTATTAACAGGACGCACCAAGGGTTGTGTCTCTCAAATGGACAAAATAGCTTGCGTAACCCATTTAGCGTGTTTGCCTTGATGAATATGCAATATGGGCGTTTCTGCCAGAAAGCGCAAAATTACTGGGATGAGTAAATGCAAATATTTAGTGTGCAGAATGTGATTTACCAAACCTGAAACTGATTGCAGTGGCTGATTTTACATCTATATTTATCACATTTGAAAGGCAGGTTTTTACTGGCACAGCTTCGCATAAAAGTGGCTGCAGTTGTTGTGGCGAGGAGGCAGCATTGGCCAAACCAAAGGCAACGTAGAGAAGCAATCTGTTCTGAACACATCAACATTTTTGGAATGACGGAAGAAAAAATAATTGAGACATATGGCCTACCCAACAATACCATTTTAGAACTTGTAGATGAACTAGGGCAGGGGTGTCAAACTCATTTTAGTTCAGGGGCCACATTCAGCCCAGTTTGATCTCAAGTGGGCCGAACCAGTAAGATGATAACAGTGAAAAAAGTAAAAATACATTATGATCAGGTTTACATCTACAAAGTCTACTTAAAAATGTGAATAACATGAATAACTCGAATTGTCTTAAGAAAAACAAGTGTAATTTTAACAATATCATGCCTCGTTTTATCAGTTTATCATTTACACATGTGCATTACAATCACACAAATCATTTAGTAACAGGCAGAATTGGATTTACTTTTCTTAAGACATTTCCGTTTGTTCAGGTTATTCACATTTTATAAACATTTTCATATAATTTTACTTTTTTACATCAAAAAAATCAAAGAGAAAATTTGGGGTTGTCATTATTTATAGGTTATGATAATATTTTACTGGTCTGACCCACTTGAAATCTATTTGGACTGTATGTGGAACCTGAATTAAAATGATTTTCACACCATTGATTGTGAATATCGTCAGTGTAATGTTTGCATTTAACAAATTCATCCCACGGGCCGGATTGGACCCTTTGGTGGGCCAGATTTGGACACCTGTGAACTAGGGGATGATTTGGGGCCAGTCACAAGGAGGAGTCATGCAATACCTTCAATGACTAAACTCCTCCGACATTACATTTCCTTGCGACTGGATCATTCCAGTCACTGTTACCATTAGTGCTGGCGTATCCCAGAGCAGTTTTTCCAGTGTACTGTCTCCATGACAACCAGTAGCACACGCAAAATCCTCATTTAAATAGGGCGGTCTCCAAGACTTTGCACCTATTGTCATTTGCACAGGCAATCTTAGTTGATCACTTGTGACATGCAAATCAATAGCACATGCATTTTTAGTGCAAGCAAGCAAAATAGCATCTGTTTTTTGCGATCGTAGTAAACCAGGCCCATGGAGTTTGATAAATGACAGTGGATGAAAACACCTGTTTTATGTTCAGTTATTGATATATTTGCTGAAAAAATTGCATTTTCTTCATTTTTTTCTGTTTCTGATATAATAGATACTTTGATTTTCACAGAAAAATCACTAAATATGGAGGATAATATTATAATAAATGATGCTATATCACATAAGAAAGGTTGTATAAAGAGAAAAATTCATTTAGGAACGGACACAAAAGTAGCACCAGGTCTTCATGGATTAAATTTGTGCAATCCCTGATTCTTCCAGATCAGTCAGTATCATCTAACATGTTGCACACACACTATATTTACAATTTAAGAGGTCAGCTAAAGGCCAGCTTCAAAGTCAACCAGTATTTCTAGGCGTCTGAGTAAATCCGTCTCAGGGGCTGTCAGCAGTTGTCCACAATGACAGACCAGTCCAAATTTGTCCCAACTCGTCTGCGTATACGGTACGCCACACTAACAAACGAGGTTAAAGCATTCCTCCTCTCTAATGCAATAAGGCAGAGCTGCTTGAGCCGCTCCACCTGAAAAGATTAGCCCCGTGGCGGTGGCGGGAGGAGTCTGAGAGGGCGAATGTGTTCAGTAATAACCACGCCACTGGGAGTGGAAGGACGCAAATGAAAGCAGTAATCGAGGTCAAAATCTGCAAGAGACCTTCTCATCAGAATGACTCCAGAAAACAGGTACGGCGACAGTTTTCTATAGGTTAAAATGATGAACTGTAGGTCAGAGAATTAAGGAAGGCTTCAACCTCAGAGCCAATAAAGTAATCTGTTGGCTCCTACTGCCGTACCTGGTTCTTTCTATACACGGGTAATCAGCATAGATTTATAAGAAAAGTGTAGCTTGTAAAGTTTGTAATTTTTTATGGTAAATTAATGCCCCAAGGCCAGGGGAGTCAAACTCATTTTAGTTCAGGGGCCACATCCTTCCAATATGATCTGAAGTGGGCCGGACCAGTAAAATAATCACATAATAACCTATAAATGATGTATGTATATTGTTTTAGTGCAAAAAGTAAATGAAATGAATGAGATGAAATGTTTATATTCATAAACTGTGACTAACCTGAAACACCTAAACTTTCTTAAGAAATATAAGTGCAATTTTAACAACATGATACCTCAACTTATTATTTATATATATGATACACAAATCATTTAGTAACAGGCAGAATATTTGGTTTGTTTGACACTAAAATGTGTTTGACACCCTTGATTATTAATAACTTCAGTGGAATTTTTGCACTTTACAAATTCATCTCAAGGGCCAGATTGGAACCTTTGGCAGGATTTGATGTTTTAGAGTGAAAAAAGTAAAATTACATGATGAAAATGTTTACATCTACAAATTATCCTTTTGAAAATGTGAATAACATGAACAACCATGAAAAAAATGAAGTTTGTTAAGAAACGTAAGTGCAATTTTAATATTATGCCTCAGTGTTGCATTTGCATTACAACTCACAGATCACAGTGCATCTACAAATACACAAAACATTTAGTAACAGGCAGAATATTGTTAAAATAGCACTTCTCTTAAGACATTTAAGGTTGTTTGTATTTGGTCAGGTTTTTCCACATTTTTTGCGAAGAATAGTTTCTAGATGCAACTATTTTCATGTAATTTAAGTTTTTTTTACACTAAAACAAAGAGTCATTTAGAGTTGCCATTACTTAAACGTTATTATGATAGTATTTTACTGATCTGACCCACTGGAGATCAAATTGAGCTTAATGTGGCCCTTGAACTTAATGTGGCCCTTGAACTAAAATGATTGTTAATATCGTCAGTGTAAATACATCCTGAGGACCGGATTGGACCCTTTGGTGGGCTGGTTTTGACCCACGGGCCGTATGTTTGACACCTGTGCTCAAGGCTATAATTGTTAACGTCAGATTATGGAAATTTCTTTTCCAACTCTGTCTCTTAGAAATTACAATCATGTGTAACTACATTGAAGCTTGAAAATTGTTTTGTTTTGAGTGTGATGCCACCCACTTAACATTTTGTTTCATTATAGTCATTAAATGTTGTTAAATGTTAATCATGGAGGTAATTGCAAACTGTTCATGAAGTATAATTCCATATTGCAGTTATTTGCATAATAATAGTTTCTGTTAACTTGTATAAAAGTAACTAGTGGAAGCCAATTGAAATATCACATTTTCATCATTATTTCCACATTATTGTGCACAGTTTGAGATTGGACTGCTTCTTCTTGAAGTGTTCACCTGTCCTTATCAGTAAAGTCTTAGTATATTTAAGTTATTTATGTCAAATCTGCCCAGTTCAGTTTTTAACAGAAATGCAGTTTTTTGTCTGTCTGCTGCAGTGGTCAATGCCAGTGAATTAATGCAAATAACTACGCTATTATTAGACCAATACTGTACTAGTGCTGTAAAATAAATGAAAGCAACTACTAAATTGTTGATCACAATTTAAAAAGATTAATTTGTTTGATGATTAATCAACTAAACTTTATTATTATTATTATTATTGTTATTATTATTATTATTATTATTATTATTATTATTATTATTATTATATTAATGATAACACTGTTATTACATGTATTGTAGTTGGTTTTTACGCACACACATCTCTACGTTAGAATTAATGAAAGATATCAAAGTTTGGATTAACACTTAAAAGGGAACAAAAAATGACCAACAATGTATTTATTAATATCTAGACTGAATCATAGGGGTCTGCTATCTTATGATGATGTTCGAGGTAAAACAAATAATCCATATTATCCTAATCTTTACAGTTCTTGTACACTACAGATAAAATACAACCCTTTCCTATAGTTTTCTCTCTGTTTTATAGCCTTTTGTTGTTTTTATCTGACTAAAAGCCCAGTTTTTTTGCATAATTTGGACCAAAATTCAACAGTATTTTGACAATATGAAGTAATCAAACACCTCCACATTCTCCTGTACACAGTTTCAGGATGTCCATCCATTATTTTACCTCATTGCCATTTTATAATGAATCAGTACTGATTTACTCATCTGTGTAAATCAGACTCACTGCAAGTCAGAGTTCACAAGTTAGAACCGCAGCTGATGGACTTATAGTAATTCTTCATCATTGTGTCTTCAACAGCAGTATCACGTTACTCAAACTCTGCAAGTTAACACAGAGTTAAATCAAACACTTAAATGTGGACAAATGTTGATGTATCGCTATAAATCAACTGAAATAAACTCATAGTGACCTGCTCTAGTGACATTAATACTACAAACCCATAGATTAGTGCAACGCCATCTGTAAAATACACTGATAAACATGATTTTTTTAATGGCACCATCTGTACATACCCTCTGAAAACTGCATCACATGACAAATAATCACTGATCATGATCTTATAATGTCTGCTTGCCAAGCCCTAAATGCTTTAGACTAATGTAAAACATCATGGATACAAACTGTCAGGGCTTTGTGGTGTCACCGTCTCGGATTTTGTATATTTGCATATTTAATGCCCTCATGCAACTAAATGAATTAGAGCTGTGAATCTTCACTCACCTCACTATTTGATTTGATTAATATTCACCTTTGAGCACAATGCGTCTCACTATCACATCCTCAGTAATTTTTTTTTTTTTTAATAATACTACACATGACTTCTTTTTCACCAATTTAATGCAAATACTTAGATCTTAGCGTTGTCAAACTTATTTTAGTTCAGGGGCCACATTCAGATCTGACGTGGGCAGGACCAGTAAAATAATAGTGAAAAAGTAAAATTACATTATGAAAATGTTTACATCTGCAATGTATCCTTTATAAAATGTGAATAACATGAACAACCTGAAGTCTCTTTAGAGAAATAAGTGCATTTTTCCCCTCAGATTATCATTTACACATGCACTTTACAATTTACAGATCACAGTGGATCTACAAATAGACAAACATTTAGAAACAGGCAGAATATTGTTAAAATTGCACTTACTTCTCTTAAGACATTTCTTGTTGATATTTGTTCAGGTTATTCATATTTTTTGTGAAAGGATGGTTAGCAAATGTAAAAATTTTCTTGTAATTTTACTTGTTTTACACTAAAACAAAGACAACAAATGGTTCCAGGTACAACAAACTCCGCCCCTCGCATGTATTATAGCTCATTTTAGCATCCATCCAGCTGATGTCATCATGTCTATACATGTGCTGATGTCGGCATATCAGTTGCCTCCATATATGTGCCAAGTTTGAAGTAAATTGAAGCAAAATTTATGTTTTTATAGACTTTTGTAATTTCACCCATTATAAGTAAATGGTGAAGAAAAATATTTTAAAAAAATCATAAGAAGTGTAAACTTTGACCTACTTTTCATAAAATGTAATGAGATCTATTCTGGGTCACTGATAATATATAAACCCAATTTGGTATGAATTTAACCAATAGTTTTGCTGCTACAGACATTTGAAATTTCACCCATTATAAGTAAATGGGGAAAAAAAGCCAATAATGTTAGTGCTCAGCTGTTAACAGACAAACTGAACCAAAAACAATATCCCTTGCCTTCTCTTGGGGGGTGGGGTAAAAATTTGGAGTTGTCATTATTTATAGGTTATTATGATAGTGTTTTACTTGTCTGATCCACATGAGAGCTGAACTAAAATAATTTTGACACCCTTGATTCTTAATATATATTTAGCAATAGGCAGAATATTGTTAAAATATGGTACATTTGATGTTGTTCATGGTTGTTTAAATTACTTTTATTTTGAAAGGATAGTTTGTGAATGTCAACATTTTCTTCATGTAATTTTACTATTTTTAAAAGAAAACAAAAGCAAAACTTTGAAGTTGTCATAATTTGTAGGTTATTATGATAGTATTTTATTGGTTCCACCCACTTCGAATTCTGACCCCTGATCTAAAGTGAGTTTGACATCCTTTATTGTCAGTGTCTTCAGAGTAACTTTTGTATTTCACAGACTGGACCCTTTGGCGGACCTGTTTTATCCCACTGGCTGTATCTTTAACACCCCTGACTTGGATAAACCTGAGTACGTCTTAAATTCTACAACAGACCGACTAGTTCGACTACAACAGTGAATCCTTTCAGTTCAAATATCTGTGTGGCTGAACTCTGTAAACATTACAATAAAAGAAAACCCTTTGCAGCACATTAAGTAAAGATACAAATTTTCACCAGCATTATGATGACTATTACTTAGAACGCTTTTGTGAAATGAAAAACACCAACACTTGTATGAGGAATGTTAAAAACTGATCCTCCAAATTGCAGAAAATCTAGGTCTTCATTCTGTTTATAGAAAATTCATCGGATTTTCAGTTTAGTTCCACAGGATTGTCATTCTTGTGAGACTGGGTTGTTTTTTTTTCCACTAAAATAAAGGCAGAATGAAACATCAGAATTAAAACCTTTTCAACTATAAATCTCCCTCTTATTAAAACTGACGCCGAAAAGCAGCGGATACAGCTTTGTTTAATTTTTAATCTTCAAATCTAGCACTATAAGATTGCTTGAGATACATCTATCTTTACTCACTTTCAGATGCTGCAAAAAATTAGATTTGTTTTGCCTTTTAACAGCACTGAAATCTTCTCATGCTTTTACGTAATCATCCCTGTAATCATTTGGCTGTGAACACACTGATGAATTATTCTACATCATTTGCTTTTGAAAAGTGATGCTTCGAATTCTTTGTGATATTTTTTTCTGTCATGACAGCAGCGTCTGATTCGTCAGTTTGTCTGTGGACTTAGATGGGGCTCTGTCGCCGTGTGATGAGAGTACACATCGGGGAAAAACAAGCAGCCGAAGCAGTGGTTGTGGAAGGAGATGAAATCCGCCGCTGCAGAAGTTTGCTGCCAGCGTTTCCCTCGTGTGCGGTTTTATTGTTTGGTTGAATTGCACTTGGAAGTAGAGCACCTCAGGCCACAAAACATTGTTGCCAGATTTTTTTTTTTTTTTTTTTTTCATCAGTTTTATTATTATACATGTTTTCAGCTCAAAGCATAGACCACGTGATCGGTGTTTTGTCAGTAGATCTGAATTATCTTTGCTGTTATAACCACAGCGACTTGTTAGTGTTACATAAGTATCTGTTAGGTGTTTCATCTGATGGTCTTTGTGTTGCTCTATCATAATGCTTTCATCAGCAGTACAGTGCTGTCTTTGTGCATCTCTGACTCATATTCGGTGCATCAACATTATTATTACAGGGCTATGATGATGCAGCAGTGTTTGAAAGGGCTGCGAGTGGAGTAATATCGGCCTTTTATTGAAATCAAGCAGCAGCTCGCACAGCTCACAGCGATGTAATGGACCTAGTTTCATCTACCATTGATTTTTATAGAATTGAGTTAGACTATAACTGCTTAAGTGTGGGAAAATGTGCTGTTATTTATTGCTCTTGCTCGAACCAGTGGTGGGTGTTGTCTCTAAAAGATCCCATCATGATGTTTTTCATCACTATCACAATCTAAGATTTCATTAACCCATAAAGACCCAAAACATCCACTCCAAAATCAACTACTGATGTAACAGTTTTAGTACCTGCTGATCCACTAATCCTATCAATACAGGTAAATAATTAGCCCGTCCAGCCATTGGGTTTTCTTAGTGTATTCAATACTGAGAACAGTCTGGAATTGGGTCAGTCACAGTGAAATATGCACGATCTATTCTATACCGAACCAATCACAAGTCTCGGGGTAATGCATCATACGCACTGACTTTTTTTGTTGCAAGTAGGGATGTAACGATATGAAAATTTATTATCACGGTTATTGTGACCAAAATTATCATAGTTGTCATTATTATCGCGTTATTGTTGAAATTGTGCTCAAAATGTTCAAAAAGTACTAATACACACTGAAGTACTTTAACCACACTGTATTTTGAAAAAAAAAACAAAAAAACAAACGAGTAAAGTAATTGGCACGATGTACTTTCTCTTGGCAGAAACATTCAAATATTAACCCTTTAGTGGTCTGAGTCTGTTTTGGCTGTTTTTCAATACTTTTGATTTTGCCTTTGTACACTATATTGTTTATATGTTTACTATACCCATGTTTGGTATCTGTTTTTTTCAGCACAGCTTCATTTATCTCATCTGCCTATTATTTTTTCACTTTAACCTACTATATCAACACAAAAGGACAAAAAACACAAAAAATATAAAATCTAATTTGAAAAATGTATGTAATTTTTTTTGCGTAAATAACACAAAGATGCTTAATGCACCTTTTCAAAGACTTTAAAAGTGAATATTGGTTCCAAATATTAGGTATATGCAATTAAAATTGTAATAAATTAAAACTATACTCAAATATTTGACATAAAAGCAGATCTTTACATGGGCGTTTTCTTTGGAAAAGTGCAATAATCAAACATGGTTATCATGATAATTAGAATTTAAACGATAATACTAACCGTTGGCAATTTTACCACGGTTTATCGTTATACCAGTAATCGTTACATCCCTAGTTGCAAGTCACAGTCAGTTCAAAGTCTGTAAATCTCTTTTCAGCCGTTGTCGGTTGTTTTCTTCATTCAAAAATAAGGACTGAATTACTGATTACACAATGTATTTTTAAGTTTCTCTGACAAAAACATCATGTCCGTCTTATCTGTGATTGGTTTACTCAGCGCCTGTTAGTCCCGCCTTCATATTTGAATTCAAGCCCCACGATTCCAGACGGATTTCTCACTGAGAAAGACGGATGGCTGGACAGGCTAGTAAATAATTGTTGTAAAATACAGTTTGTCGTCTTTTCATGGTCGTCAGATATGAGCCATTTTGGCGTTCAGAGGCTCCGTAGTTACCGTGGAAACACCGTCATCATCTTCAACTTTGATTCACCAGTAAAACCCATGGAGTTGGATCAGTGACAGTGGATGGACTATCTATGGATCTGATTTTAGAAGAAAATGCTCCACCAGCAAACTAATTCTAGTTGTCTTATTTTCCTTTTAACTGTATCCATAATGATCTAAAAAGATCTTAGAAAGTTGTAAATCGAATATATTTGATTCATAAAGACCCAAACTGACCAAAATCATCCACTGATGTAACTGTTTAATACCTGTTGATCCATTAATCCTATCAATACATGTAAATAATTGTTGTAAAATGCAGTTTGTCATCTTTTCACGGTCATCAGATGTTACCCATTTTGATGTTCAGAGGCTCCCTAGTTACCATGGAAATAGCATCATCTTCTACAGCATTGATTCACCAGTAAAATCCATGGAGTTGGATCAATGACAGTGGTTGGACACGCTGGGTTTATGTTCAGTTAATGATAGATTTGCTGAAAAAGTCACTTTTTCCCTGTTTTTCATACAATAATCTTTGAATTTACTCTGAGTTTGAATGAACAGCTACATCAGGGGTGTCAAACTCATTTTCTTTCAGGGGTCACATTCAGCCCAATTTGATCTCCAGGGGGCCGGATCAGTCAAATAATAGCAGAATAGTCTATAAATAATGACAACTCCAAATTTTTTTTTGTGCAAAAAATAACATTAGATGATGAAACTATTTCTATCCAAAACAAAAAAAAATGTGAATAACTGGAAAAAAGTGAAATTTCTGATGAAAAACAAGTACAATTTTATCAATATTCTGCCTCAACTTATGATTCATACAGTGTGCATTACAGATCAGATCTACCAAGACACAAAACAGGCAGAATATTGTTAAAATTGCACTTATTTTTCTTTAGACATTCCAGGTTGTTCATATTTGTTCAGGTTATTGACGTTTTATTATTAAAGGATACCAGAGTTTAATGTTCTTTGCAATAAATCAAAGAGAAAAAATGGGTGTTGTCATTATCTATAGGCATGATGTCATATTATTTTTTTTTTTTACATTAAACCAAGAAGAACATTTGGAGTCATTATTTCTAGGTTATTATGTTGTTATTTTTGAGTTTGATGTCCTTGACTATTAACATCTTCAGGGTAATTTTTGCATTTTGCGCTTTGTAAATTCATCTCGTGGGCCAGATTGGAACCTTTGGAGGGCCGGTTTTGGCCCCCGGGCCGCATGTTTGACACCTGTGATCTACATGATCAGTGAATTAAATGTAGGAAAATACCTGATTTACACTGAAAAAACTCAAACTAAAGAGGACAATATTGGAATAAATTGTGATAAATTACTTAAAGGTTAAATATAGAGAAAAAATAATTTGTGAACTACCACTAAAGTACCACTGGGTCTTTATGGGTTAATCAGACAATATCCATCAATGTTCTGTCAATAGTCAGCATCAACACTGGAGTGGAAAATAGTAGCAGCTTTAACTGAATATATGTTGAAAAATGCACTAGCTGGTCTTCAATTCTCTTTTGTACTGTTGATGTAACACAGTTCTGCTCTTTGATGTTATCATGTGAAGTTTGGAAACAGGATCAAAATTACTTGAAATTACCCGATTTATACGATTCACCGCAATTGTAGCTAAAAATACTGGCGATAGTTGTCTTGAATTCCAAATGCTTCCTAAAACTGCCATCCCAGCCAAACCTTAAACACACCCTCAGTCAAACACACACGCAGCAGTCGGAGTGCTGCCACAGCTCTGCAGATGAAATTAAAGCCACTGTGTTATTATTAAGTTCCAGCAGTCTGCCACAGCAGCTAATAGCCACCGAGACAGAGAGCATGGGAATCTAATTCATTCCGCTGAGCTGACGTTCTCGTCCTTCACTCTCTTCCTTCGCTCCCTCTCTCTCTTCCCTTAACGCTGCTCAGTCGCTCAGCCTGGAGACGCGAGTGAGAAAGAGAGAGGGGGAGAAGAGGAGAGGATGAACTGAAAACAAGAGACAGAGGATGAATGAAAAGGAGAGAAGCTGAGGAAGGACTCTGGGCTGTTGCAAGAGGCCAAGCCAGTTGCTCTAGCGTTTTCAGGGTGTATGTTTGTGTGTGTGTATGTATGTGTGTATGTATGTGTATGTGTGTGTGTGCTGGCTGATGACGTGCGCTCCACTCTGAGATGGCGTTAGGAATCCTGATTGCCTTCAGCGGTGTGGAGGAGGCATCCCAATCCTCAACAGGGGCCCACATGCAGTAACGTCTGTCCGCCGTGGATTCTCTCCCTCGCCAGTGTGTATGAGTGTGTGCACGCAGCTGTGAGTGAGTACGTGTGTGTGTGCATGTTTGTGTGTGTGTGTTATCTCTTCTTCTTCTCCTCCCCGTCTTCTTCTTCTTCCTCTTCTTCATATCTTTTTCATCTTTGCTCCTCGCTGGTATCTTTTCCTCATCTTCCCGCTTCTTTGCTCCAGAGGTGACATTAGTGGTGATGATTCTGAGCATAGGCTGAGAGCTCCTTTTTTTTGTCTGGCCAACATGGATTGTCTTTGTATTGTAACAACTAAGGTAAGAGACAAACAGCACGAATGAATGAATGATACCGGATCAGTGAGAGAGAGGATGAGGCATGCAGCGAAGCAAGAGGAGAGAAGCTCTGTCTATGTTTGGCATGTGCACGCTTATTTTTGTCTTATGGTCCTCATCACCTCAGCGCTTTGAAGTAGAGTTGAATAAATCATTTTCTCAGTCCCGCCGTTGGATTCTGTCGCCGTATACCTGCTGTGTACGAGGAGACTGTGGCTGAATGAGTTGCCGTGTTTGGTCTGAATGTATGTGTGCGAGAGCATGATTCACTTCTTCCTTCCAACTCCAGTATGTGTGTCTGTCAGCAGCCCTACAGAGAGCGTGGCTGCCCGCCTGTCTGTTGAGATATGGCAGCAGAAGTTGGTTGAACTTCTGTCAGCCGGCTCTCTGCTCTGCTGCAACACTCCGCTCTCAGAGCAAATGATCACTGTTGAGAGCTCTGGGCTCAACTTGGCCGAGGTTGAAAGTGAAATCAAATAACATCATTATAAAGCATACGTTTTTGTAAGTGTAGGAAGGTCAGTCCTCTTAAAAAAAAAAAAATGTGTAAAAGGAAGTTGAAGAAGCAAACTTTAACATATCATACAGGCACGTTAAAAATTTTTGGACCATCAAAAGCCATCGAAAACAATGGTTATGCAATCAAGTACTAACTCCTGTGTGTATCATGTGACTAAAACAGAAGAAAAGAAAACATGGAATGCCTAAAAGCACTGTTTGTCAGTGCAGTGCCATATATATTGATGTAAGACCTTAAGTGATTTTGGTTATTATCAAGAAAACCATGGAAAATGGATAGATATCAGCTCTGAAATTAAACTCTTATGAGCTATTTTTGTTGTTATCATTGTAACATTACCTTTAGTTTTTCCAGGCATTAAAATGAACCAGAAATTGAAGAAAACAAGGGTGGTCTAATGATTTTTTCCACAACTGTATGTGTAGTTTTGGAACTTTTTAAAAATTGTTACCATATCTGTGTACAAAATTGTGAGAACAGATAAAAATAAATTAATTAAATTACAAAATTAATGCCCAAAAATCATTACTTGCTAAACCATTAGACCTGGGAAATTTTATTTGGTTTAGTTAACATTTAGAAACATTAGAAACATCCATTTTGCTTTGCTGCAGAAGCCTCGTGACCCAAACAGGACAAAGGAATGGAAAACAATAAAAAGGTTACTTGGTATATAATGAAACTAATTAAATAGAGACTAATTTAAGGAATTGATTTTGGTTATTATGAAGAAAACCATGGAATATGGATAGATATCAGCTCTGAAATTAAACTCTTATGAGCTATTTTTGTTGTCGTCATTATATTTGTCCAAACAAATGTACTTTTAGTTGTATTAGGCATTAAAATGAACAAGGAATTGAAGAAAACAAGGGTGGTCTAATGATTTTTTCCCCGACTGTATACCACATATAAGTAACCACTGCATTACTTCAAAGGGGAATCCACAGATTCAAGTGGAAAACTGCTCTTTCAGCAAGTTTTTAATACTTTAACAATGAATTATTCTCAATTAACAATATTAAATAATAACCATTATATTCTACGATGTTTGCTGTTTTCATGTTATGTAATTATGGGACCACAACAACAATATTTTGTCTTGTTCTGTCTCATTTATACAAGATAAATTCTACATATGTGGTGGATTATGCAGTATTTGTTAAAAAACATTCACAAAAATAACAAAAACAAAAGATAGAAATAAACATAGTGTGTTTTAGGTAAATCTGTCCAAAATGATCTGCTGATTATGTAAGATCTAATGATTGTGGTCGCACACATAACCCACACATAAAATAACAATCTCTGCCTCCTTAACTTGCAGTGTGTATTGTCCTTAATGTTATTTTGTTTTTTACAATGGACATAGGTTACTGTAGAATTAGTTGAAGTTTTATTGGTGTTGAGCTGAAGTTATGACAGTTTGCATTAATGTCACTCAGTAATATCTTTATTTTGTGTGCTTTAATGCTTTTGTTTGAATTGTCACACTGTCTGCCTAATTGTAACACGGTGTGACTCATGGAAAGTAAAGTACTAATTAGGATTTCGGTGCATTTTTCTTATTTTGTCGGAGTTTGACACATTTTTCACTTACCTTCAGAAAGAAATAGCTTGAATATAGCAATTGAAGTCATAAGGAAGTCTAATGCCTTGTCCATACTAACACTGATTTTTTTCTAAACACACATTTTCTGGGGGAAAAAAAAACAAACCCCAAAACGTCATGATATTTGTGTCCACATCCAATGCAATAATGACTATAAACTGGTCCAAACACTCATGTTCAACCTGTTGACCCTGTGGATAATACTGGACGTAGCAGATGCAGAGGCTTTAATCTGTCGTGAAGGTGAAGCAGAAACACAAAGTTCAGTTCTAAACTTAACTTATGATGGTTGAGGTGGTGCATTTCTTTACTGTTGTGGATTTGTTCTCAAGGCCGGTCCATCTCCCAAAGGTATCCGCGCCGACCTCAATCTACTGCAGGTCGTACACTGATTTACACACCTGGATTTGATGTTTCAAGTGCAGCTTCATTACACAAAGCAATAACAGACGTGAGCAAAATGGGGTGTGATGCCATTGTTTTCCCTGTTCACGGATATAAACAAACCAGAGATTATAAAGTTTAACCCATTAAAGACCCAAATATCCACTGGCGACCAAAATCATTTACTGATATAAAAGGTTAAATAACTGTTAATCTACTAATCCTATCAATCCATGTAAATAATTGGTGTAAAATACAGTTATTCATCTGCGCGTCTCCATATCAGACAGGCCTCCTCTCTGTCTGTTTTTTTAATCCCTTCTTAAAACCCCTCTTTTCTCCTTGGCTTTTGAAACCACGTGAGATGTTTGCATATATTATTTTTATTCAGTTGTTTTATTTGGTATTGGATTTATTGTTCTTATTTGTTGTTGTTTTTAATTGTACAGCTTTTTATGTTTTTTATCTATTCTTGTACTTTATTCTTTTATTTAGGTGTTATTTATTCTTCTGTATCTTTACCTCCGCCAAGGAGGTTATGTTTTTGCCAGGGTTTGTTTGTTTGTCTGTCCGTTAGTGTGCAACATAACTCAAAAAGTTATGGACATATTTTGATGAAATTTTCAGGGTTTGTTGGAAATGGGATAAGTAAGAAATGATTAAATTTTGGTGGTGATCGGGGGGGGGGGGGCCCACGGGGGTGGCCACTGATCAGCCTTGGCGGAGGTCTGTGCTCTCCGAGTGCTTGTAGTTATTTATTTCTTTATTTTTCCCTTTTTTTATTTTTATTTTTTTTTTACAGTTGGTCTGTGTCTTTTAATCTATTCTTGTATTTTACTCTGTTATTTTGGTTTTTTAATTTATTTTTCTGTACAGCACTTTGGTCCACTGTAGTTGTTTTAAAGTGCTTTACAAATAAAGTTGGATTGGATTCATCTGTTCATGGTCATCACATATGACCCATTTAGACGTTCAGAGGCTCTGTAGTTACTGTGGAAACACCGTCATCTTCTACAACATTGATTCACCAGTAAAACCCATTGAGTTGAATCAATGACATTGGATGGAGATGCTTGGTTTATGTTAAGCTAATGATATATTTTTCTGAAAAAGTCACTTTTTTTCTCCATTTTCTCTGTTTTTGATACAATAACTCTCAACTTTAACTTGAGGTTTTATGGACATTAATCATGATCAGTAAGTTAAATGTAGGAAAAGACCTGATTTTCACTTAAGAATGCAAAATACTGAGCATAAAATTAGAATAAATGGTGATAAATCACTTCAGAAAAGTTAAAAATAGAGAAAAAGTCATTTGGGAACTGCCACAAAATTAGCACTGGGTCTTTATGGGTTAAATAAAAATACTTAATTTGGAAAGCGTAAAATGCTATTTACATGTGGACTAGAGGCCAAAACTTAGAAAAATATATCCAGGGTTCTCTTTAAAAAGTCTTAAAAATCTTGAACTTACAAATCTGTGTTTAATACCTTTAAAAAATTCTTTAAAAGGTTTAAATTTGATATGGTTGGTTTTTAACTTATGTTACCATAAACATGTTGGCTGTATTATGTTTAAGTGTGTCTGTTAAATGTGCAAACAAAGTAACGTTAGTCGACTGAGTTCCACCCATTCCAACCCGACAATTTATATTGAAATTCGGAACCAGTTATCGCTAACTTTGCAGCCCCTGGTGAGAAATAACTCAGAACGGTGGGAATCAAGGTGTTGGAGTAAATAAATACATTTTCCCACATTCTAGGAGTCACAGATTTTTGCCAGTATGGCTGTGAAATAGGCAATAAATTCTGTTGTAGGTAGTCTTAAAAAAGTCTTAAACTGAACTTGTATAAACCTATAGGATCCCTTATGCTTGAGTTGGATGGATGGATCTTTTTATACGCAGTTGAAACTGATATTCTTTTATCTATATATGTATTTTAGCATGTATTTTCATCATATTTGCTGGTCTACATCTGTTGGAATGATTTAAACAATTACAGTCTCCGGTCCCAGGATCTGTTATCTCTACGAGTTCCATAAGTCAGAACAGAACAGGGAAAGAAAGCTTTTAAATGTTCAGCTTCCACTGCCTGGAACGACCTATAGAAGGAGATCAAACTGAAGGAACGGGTCTGTTTTAATACAGTCAAAGTCATTCTAAATTAATGGGAAAAGGATAAATCTGGATGTAGATGTTTTTGTAATTGCTTGAATCGGGTTCTGCTTTGAGATGCTTTCAAGGAACTTTTTAAAATAATAGTGGTGCTTTATCTGTATGTTCATATTTTCATGTTTTATGTTTGGTTTTAGCACTGGGTTTTATTGTGTTTTACGTATATTTCTAGTGTGGATGTATGGCTGTCATTTCTATTTTGTGTAACTTCTGCTACTGTCTTGGCCAGGACACTGTTGAAAAAGAGATTTTTAATCGTAATGAGCTTTTTTCCTGATTAAATAAAGGTTATAATAATAATAAAACCCCGTGCATCTGTTTTGCAAAATAGTGAGGACGTGGCACGTGTTTTCTAACAGTTCTGTTGTCGTACTTAGTGTACATCAGCAGTGACAACAACCATGAAAAGGTAATAACTTAAAGAAGTTTTTACTGTTTACATCACACCAAGGTCACGCTGACTCCTCACATGTTCTATTCTAAGTGAAACTGACAGAGCTCTCCTCGTCATTTATGCGGAAAATCTCCATTGAGTGGTTCGCAGACTAAGTATAGACATAGCATATGAGATAAGGCAGCCTGCAGTTCTGCTGAAATGCTAAAGATGGACACATGTGTCTGTACTCATGTTGTAGCAAAGACGTACATACATATGTTGCAGCAGCACAAACCCCCCCTTTGGTCAATTAGATGTTCCCTGAAAGCCATAGTGAAATATTCAGGCTCGCTTTTGCATGAAAGCCATTACTGATTCAGCCTCGGCGTTTGCGCTTTACTTGGAGTGGCTCATACAGAGTGTTTCCCTTACATGAGAGGAAGGGGTCACCAAATGTAGTTTGCTAACTGAGGTTGTGATTTATTTTTTGAAATTTCTTATTCAGAAATTGTTTCCATGGATACATTCAAATTACAACTGAAAAGGTCTGTCTGACACTTTGTTGATTCTCATATAATGATCATGTTTGCAGATTTTCTCCAATGAAAACATCAGTTCCTTAGACCAGGGGTGTCAAAGTCATTTTAGTTCAAGCGTCACATTCAGCCCAACATGATCAGTCAAATAATATCAGTGGAAAACTTAAATTACATTGTGTTAATGTTTACATTGACAACGTTTTATTAAAAATGCGAATAACATGAACAACCTGAAATGTCTTAAGAACATTATGCCACTGTTTATCATGTACACGTGTACATTACAACTTACAGGTCACAGTAGATCTACAAATACACAAAACATTTTAGTTAGTTTAGTTTTATTTTGAGTACATAAAATCATCAGATAACAAAGAACAAAATACGAGACAGACAAAAAAAATTACCTGTGCTTGAAAAGGAGTGGAGGGAAGGGAAGTATAACTTATAGACTCCCATCCCCATTTTATAAACTCATAATTAAATTGATTCTACTTCCTTTGCTATGCCAACACACTTTTTATTTTATTTTATTTTATTTTATTTTATTTTTTCATTTTTGCAATAACAGAAACCTCCATGCAAACCATTCACTCACTTTTTAGTCACCTCACACAAATCAGATTTGCACAAAAAACCTTTTTAAATATAAACTATAATATTATATGCACTTTAATTATTTACTACAAATACAGTTATTACTAAATGTGATAATAGCTCCTAATAATGATAGTCTGTTAATTAATTAATTGATTACAAATAAACAATACACAATAGTATCTTATTTGATGCATTCTTCTGTATTATAACTAGATATTCACTTATTCAGTTAATGTTCTGTATTTTGTTATTATATTGGATTTACACATCCTTTAAATGCACAAATTGAAGAAGACTTTTAAAAATTTTGATCCAGATTATTATAATCCAGATTATAACATTTAGGAACGGGCTGAATATTGGTACAATTGCACTGACTTTTCTTGAGACATTTCAGGTTTGTTCATATTTGTTTAGATTATTCAAATTTTTTTTAAATTAAAAGATAGTGTCTAAATATAAAGATTTTCATGTAATTTTACTCTTTTGTACTAAAACAAAGACAAGAATTTGGAATTGTCATTATTTATAGTTTATTATGATAGTGTTTTATCGGTCTGATCCACTTTAGATTAAGTCTGAATGTGGAACCTGATCTAAAATAATTTGAAATTCCTTGATTGTTAATATATTCAGTGTAATTTTTGCATTTCACAAATATATCCCACGGGCTGGATTAGATCCTCTGGTGCGATGGTTTTGGTCCACGGGCCGAATGTTTGACCCATTTGGGTTGTGTTTTGTTTGTTGCGGTGATGTGCAACATTAGGCATGTACTTAACAGTTTACTGCTGCTTGTTGGTGTTGCTTATCAGCTTTTATCACTTTTTGGATAATTGCGTGACACATGCACTTTATGTATTAAGTACATGCACAAACACATACACACATATACTTGAATAGATCAGAGGTGATGCAGTCGCTTTTGCTTGTCGATGAGTTTAATTGTCGTCATTATCGCTGGATAATAATAGAAAGCAATTCCACTTAATTAAGTACAGTGTCATCTGGGTTGAAAAGATCATGCAAATAACTCTTAGTCATCAAGTGAATGATGTTTTAAAACTTTTTGAAACAACAGTCGTGATGTTTTTCATATTTACTGGGGTTGTCTCTGAGTAGGTCAGGATGGTAGGGACTTTCTTTTATTTGACATTTATTTCCACTCATTTCACAATGGCTTGCACAGCTGGATGTTCAGAGTAGGACTTCACGCACCAATTAGGACATATTTTAACGCTAGATGAGTTTAAAATGAGTGAATCTGAAGAGTTCTGCTGCACATTATAACTGATCTTTGCTTAGTAAATCTTATAACAAACACAGCATCAAATCAAGACTTTGTAGCTAAAAATGTTAATTAGTTCATTTAGTTTTCCTGTTCAGCTCTATAACTTTCTTTGCTGACTCGTTATCTTCTGCATTTCCCTAAAACTTAATTGGGGTGAGTCTGTAATGAAACTTAAAACTTCTCAGGAGTGACTTTAAAAGTAATATTGGTCAAATTTTAAACTATTGGTGCAACAGAATTCAGTTTTATCGAAGTTTAGAACAAAACCTAATGCAAAGAGAGACTTAAATATAGTTTATTTGTAATTTTAAGGTGTAGTATTACATTTTGGTGGAACTCAATGTCAATTTCTGTTAAATTTCTAATTAATGCAACCCAAGTATGCCGTTATGTAATCACAAAAGGCTGAAATTCAACCCGTAAAGACTCAAACAGCCACAGGCGACCAAAACCATCTACTGATCTTAAATGTTTAATACCTGTTGATCCACTAATCCTGTCAATACATGTAAATAATTGATGTAAAATACAGTTATTCATCTTGTCATGGTCATCAGATATGACCCATTTGGAAGTTCAGAGGCTCCGTAGAGAACGTGAAACACCATCATCTTCTACAACATTGATTCACCAGTAGAACCCATGGAGTTGGATCAATGACAGTGGATGGAGACACTGGGTTTATGTTGAGTTAAAGATAGATTTGACTGAAAAAGTGATTTTTTTTCTTCAGTTTTCTCTGTTTTTTTTTAATATATAATAACTAATAAAATAAACTAATAATAACTAATAAACTAATAATAAATTTAATCTGAACAAACTCCCAGAAAACTGCAGGTCTGCTGAAATTTTCACTTCTTTTAAATCAAGGTTAAAGACTCATTTATTTACAGCTGCCTTTGTTTAGAGTAGTTTTTTCACTTCTAATAATAATTTTATTTTATTTAATAATTCTAATAATTTTAATCAAGACTGTTTTTAGCTTTAGTTTTAACTATCTCTCATTCCTGTTTTAATTTCCATGATTTTTTAAAAATCTTTTCTGCACTTTCCTTTTGTTTAATGTTTTATTCTCTATGATTTTATTTGAATTTTATGACTTTTAAAGCACTTTGAATTCCCTTTTGTATGAATGTTGTTCTATAAATAAATGAGTCTTCCATTGAGCTTTTATTAACATCTACATGATCAGTAAATTAAATAATGGAAAATACCTGATTTTGACTGAAAAAATGCAAAATACAAAGGGTAATATTGTAATAAATGGTGATAAATCACTTAAGAAAGGTTAAATAGAGAAAAAAATTCATTTTGGAACTAACATAATAGTCCTGGGTCTTTATAGGTTAATGTTTGTAGGTGATGCTTTGGATTCAGTGACAGTAAGCAGAGGTGCAGCATGCAAAATGAAAACTTTTTACTTTTTATTATGTCAGGCTTGTGTGTTTGTGTTGGTTGAATTGACATTTAAAAACAATCAATAATTCAGTAGCTTTCTTGATAACGCAATATTGCAATGTTGTCCAGAGTATTTCCTCTATGATGTTTTACTGCAAATCATGCATCCTCAACTGAAAATGTGATTTCCACGAGTTGGTTTGGATTTAGATTTTCATCCTTGTGAGTGCAATTAGCAGAAGTATTTCCTTTCATGGTTGTTTATGAAGGTCACACACTTGAGTTGTTGATCCCTGCGTTTCTGTAAGAGTCTGTGTTAATTACAGGCTGGAAATCGTAAACACTATTTTGACCAAATGTGTGATGTCCCCTGTTGAAATTGTGATTCTTATTTTCTTCTATCCTTCCTATGACTTCACAATAGTCGCTTTTCCATTGGACATCTGCACAAAACTTTACCGATATTTACTAAATGTTGAAAAACCAGAAGTGCGTAATATCGTTTTTTCCCATTAAATCACAAATGTGATGATTTGTTAATTTATTACCGCGAGATGACACGAGAAGTCATTCCATAAACATGGCGACGAACGTTAATATGGTGTTGATTTACAGATATATTCATTATTATTATATATTACCCCTCTATCTCGTACTAAATTAAAAAATGATTGGGTGTCCTGGTGTGTCCACACATACTGCGACATGTTTCTTCTTCTTCTTCGCTTGTTTTAATGTCCGTCAACATCTGTTTTTTTTAATTCACCTGACTCTAGTTGCAAAAAAGGTCTTTCCATTGCAGTTTTGTGTGATATACAATTTGCGCTACGCCCGAAAAACTACCTCTTGCCAGGGCAAAAACTTTTAACCGAACAGAGACTTTTGGTGAAATTGTCCTTTTTTCTATTAGGTAAATTTTTATGTGCAAGTCATATTTGCGCAATTAGACGGTCAATGGAAAAGCGACTAGTGTTCTAATCTGCATTCATCTTTTCTTTACAATTGCTGAATGTCTTGTTGTGTTTTTGTTGGAGCCTCACTCTGTCCAAACCCTGACCGGACTGGACTTACTCACTCATCTATTGCCCATAAAGCTTTGGCCCAATTAGGGGCTGGAGCCTTGAATGAGACAGCCCCATAAAGCAGCATCCTTCAAAGGACCTTGAGTCTGGGCTGGCAAACCCACACCCTCCTCTGCACATGAGGCGTTCAGGCTCAACTGTCTGGGACCAGGACTGATTATGGGTCCAGTTCCAGCTCTTCACTGTGAAAGATTCATCACCATGCCTATTTGGTGAAGCTAAAATGCTAATGATTGATGGACTATTTGCATGTTATGTCAGTATACAGGAGAGGTTGTGATACTGAAGCAATAGCATTGACAGCTGAGTGGTTTAATGCCTGGTTTACTTCCCTTTATTTCATTGTGTAGAGCTTGGATAATTGGCACCGGTGATGTAATATTAGGTAACAATACCTGCCTGTTGTGTTCAGTGTAGCTAATGTCTGTGTTTACCTACTGTTCATTCATTCATACATCTTTTATTTAGGGCTTAGGTGCTTCCTGGGTTAAAGCATTTGTTCTACGTTTGTGGGAGACACAAGACGAGTCATACCTGTGGAGGTCTGGTAATTTAGATTAACTGTAGAGGTCATCTGTGATCGTAATCCAGGGCGAATCTGCCATGTTTGTAATATGTAAAGCAAAAAATCCTATTTCAGCAAACACACAGTTACTCTGATCATCAGCATACACTATATGGACAAAAGTATTGGGACACGTTGAATTCATGGTGTTTGATTTTTTTGATTGATTGATGTATTTATTTCTAATATGAATGTCAGAACAGAAGAAAAATAAATAAACAAAATATTTAAACATAAGACATTTAATACATTTTTGACTAAGTGAGAAGAAGTATAACTTCTAAATTCCCACCCCTTCTCCTTAAATGATTAATAACAATAATAAGCTTCCTAGTCTACACATATTAACATATGAAACATATTATAATGTGCCTGATACTAATTATTAAATACATTTTTTAATGTCATAATATAGGTTTATATTGTGATAAATAATTTAAGGAACTTAAAGGAAATATTGACGTTTATATCTCAAATAGCCTGAACAGGACATCTTATGAGCTGTAGCCACGATGTGTCCCAATGTTTTTGTCCATATAGATGAACATCAATGTCCATGTGAACATCAATATTTCCTTAAAGTTTAAGTCTTCCTCAGTGAAGTGTGAAGAAAGTAGATGGTTAGGTGTGGTAGAAAACTGTCATTTACAGTCAGAACATGAAAAATATTTGAGAAATTTAGAGGCAGTGTATCACTTTCATCACCAATTTTTCATCAAATCTGTAAAACCCCAGTGATCGCCTAAGTATCACGAATCACAGAAAGACAAACGGATTCATGATACTCAGGCTAATACTGGGATTTTGCAGATTTGATGAAAAATTAGCGATGAAAGCACACGCAGCTTAAGTAAAAACCATCTCTGAGGCATTTTGGAAGCAAAGATAACAGTTTAAACAAGAAAAGCACTCGGAGAGCGTAGACCTCCGCCAAGACAGATCTGCCCCCCCCCCCCCCGATCACCACCAAAATTTAATAATTTTTTCCTTGTGCCAGTATCAACATTTCCAGAAAATTTCCTGAAAATCCATCCATAACTTTTTGAGTTATCTTGCTAACAAACACACACGCACGCAAACACACAAACGCACGAAGCAAAGTGATCACAATACCTCCTGGCGGAGGGAACAAAACTAACTTATACAATGCTATGATATTTATCACAATATAAAAGTATATTATGGCATTTGTCATTATTGTTTTGTATCCCAGACCCCTGTAAGAAAAGAAACACCTGAATTCAACGTGGTCCCAATACTTTTGTCCATATAGTGTATGCTGACTGAGAGGGATATGCAGCATTTTGTTTCCTCCCAACATTTTTTCACCCTATTGCCCGTTCGAGGACCATGGAGGTTGCTCTTATAAAATAAATAGATAATAAATGCAACTTTTAAAACAATTTTGAGTGCAAATTTAGAGGGCTCATGTCATCATATGCCATGGAGATTCAGTGAAAGAGCAAACTTAAAGCTCAGAAAACTGACATCTCAAAAGATGATGAAATGGATGACATGATGACAGCAACAGGAAGGAACATTTTTCTTTCTTAACAGTTATCTGTAAGAGGTGAACCTGCCCTAGACATCAGGGAAAAAACAAACAAAAAACGGAATAATGGCAGTCAATTCCAGTCAAAACAGGTTTTGCTTATCCTGTTAAAATGTGCCACATGAAACACAGACATGGGGGGTTGATTTCCAAATCACTGAAGGGCCAGAGGTTATTCTGGTCCTGTGCAAATAGGGATTTAAGAGCACAGAAGAAGAAGCCATCCATTCTTCAGTCAATATACAGTCGCGGAAAAAATTATTAGATCATCAAATGTCATCAAAAACAACAGTTATGTAATCCAGTTCTAACTCCTGTGTGTCATGTGACTAAAACAGACTGAAAAGATGGAATGCCTAAAAGCACTGTTTTTGTCAGTACAATGTCATAGTTATTGATGTAAGAACTGAAGTGATTTTGGTTATTATCAAGAAAACATAGAAAATAGATAGATATCAGCCCTTAAATTAAACTCTCATGAGCTATTTTTGTTATCATTATATTCGTCCAAACAAATGTACCTTTAGTTGTACAGCCATTAAAATGAACAAGCAACTGAAGAAAACAAGGGTGGTCTAATAATTTTTCCGCAACTGTATATATAGTTTTGGAACTTTTTTGACAATTGTTCCCATATCTGTGTACAAATTTTGAGAACAGATAAAAATAAATAAAGAAAATTACAAAATTAATGCCAACCATTAGACCTGGGACAGTTCATTTGATTCAGTTAACATTTAGAAACATTAGAAACATCAATTTTGCTTTACTGCAGAAACCTCGTGACCCAAACAGGACAAAGGGATGGAAAACAATAAAAAGGTTACTTGTTATATAATGAAACTAATTAAATAGAGACTAATTTAAGGAATTACACTTAGATTAAGCAAGTTTTCATCAGAGTTTCTAGATCACCAATGTCCTCATGTCACTTCCACTTAAGAAGCTCTAGCAGCATTAAATCAACACCTTATCGCATGGTCCTGATTTTAAACTCATCCAATGGCAAACACATCTGAGTCCCTTAAATAAAGTGTTTTAAATTGCTTTTTAATTCTTCTTTTCTGAGTAAACTGGCTATAAATGTGCATCATCTGTTCTGTAAAAAAAGGGGCAAATGTTGTTCATTGATATAAACATCATGTCTGTCCCCTGTTTTCACAATGAGGTGCATAGTTGACCTCACAAATAAATAAAACAGGTCAAGGTTATTAAAACCCATCATTTTTTTTTTTTTAAATCATTCACCGACTTTATTTTCTTTAACAAATTGATAAATACACTCTTCTAAAGCAAGGTTACTTACCTGCACCAAAGAATACAAAAGATTAATACCACTTTGCAAATGAAAATTACAATAAAAAGTCGAAAATAGATAAAAGCAACTTAAATTAAAAAAAAAAAAAAAAAATAGATGAAGTTGGATCAATGACAGTGGATGGAGACACATTTTATGTTCAGTTATTGGTAGATTTTACTGAAAAAGTCACTTTCTTCAGTTTTTTCGGTTTCTGTTCTAATAACCATCAACTTTAATCTGAACAAACTACCAGAAAACGACAGGTCTACTGAAATTCTCAGTTATTGCAAATCAAGGTTAAAGACTCATTTATTTACAGCTGCCTTTAATTAGAGTAGTTTTTTCAGTTCTAATCCCTGCACTGCAACTCACAATTTTAACTGTCTTGATTAATTTAACACTAAATTCTTAATTTTAATCAATTCCCTCAACTTAATAATAACCCTCAACTTTAATCTGAGCTTTAATGAACATCTACATGATCAGTAAATAAAATATAAAATACATGATTTACACTGAAAAAACAAAATACAGAGGATAATATTATAATAAATTGTGATGAATCAGAAAAATTAATTTGGGAACTGATACAGAAGTAGGTCTTTTTGGGTTAATTCAGACAGAACTTGGACATTAATTATTAGACATTCCAAATAAAATGAGTGAGACCTGAATGAGTCCTGGGGGAAAAAAAAAAAAAAAAATACAGACTTTTTATTTTTTGAGAGAAGTTCTGTGTAAGTTTAGGTGAGCCAGGGCTTTTTGGAGCCATTCCCAGTGGTGTTAAAACTTTTTAGATACTTCCACATTGGCCTCATTTTGGATCAGAGGTCCTTGTCTCTTTGCTCAGCGCCAGAAATCATCCTCCAGATATGATATTTTTTCATGATAATCAATATCAACTGGTGAAATTGCTTTATCCTGTGAATATTTTTGGCCGTATCGTTCAGCCCTTGAGTCAACCATGAACCACTGTCAGATTTGATTTGGTTGCATCTCCCAGCTGGCATTGCTGCATATTGCATACTGCATTGGAGAACGGACCTGCAGGGCTGTATGACATCATTGTTGACATGCTTTATGTAAGGTTTAACTTCATCCCACTCAATGCTAAACCCAAGATTAGATTTACTCCTATCCTTGAAGCATTTATTCCTCTTGTATTGTTACTCATTGCTGTCACTGTGACTCGTTGGTGCACACAAAAATGACCCACACCACCGCAATCATATTGACATTTACTTTCTTTGTGGACAGAATAGACAAGTTCTTTTCTTTTTTAATACGGAATGTTTAATGAAGGCACGTCGGAGCAGGTCATTCCAGGTCATCCTGTGCTAATGTCATAAGCGTACGATCCTCTATGACACATTTAATATTATATTCAACTCCACTACCTTAAGTATTCAGCTCTCCATAATGAATGTGCACTGCGTAATGATATGCAGTTTTCATTCCATAGCCTTGTTATGTAATGCTTCGGGGGCATGATGAGTACTGTGCTGTAGTTCAGCATGAGGAAAAAAAAAAAAAAGAAGAAGAATCAGGCAGGAAGAAACCACTCCTACATGAGTGTGTTGATACTCTGCTGTTGTTGCTGTTTTTAGATGATCTCTATCATCTGTATTCTGATACCCATCTGGTGAGGTAATGCAGAGGAGGCTGCTCCCTCACTCTGATGGAAACAGAAAGTGAATGTGACACTGTCTCATAGGTTAGTGTTTGTATGTGCAAGGCCTGCAGTTCAATGAGGGGTTTCACCTGTATCCTACTCTGCAAAATGAATGATCTGTTTTCCAGAGTGTTATTGTCCAGACATTCCTACTCCATTTATATTTACATTTAAATGCACTGATTACGTTTGGTTTGACACCCCTGCATTAGTGGTTGAGTTCATTGTTCAGTGTAGTTATGACTATGGGATAAAAACTGCTCCGGAATTGTGTGGTGCGTGTTTTTATGGATCTATATCTCTTGCCAGATGGCAAGAGTTCAAAGACGTGGTGGGTAGGGTGGAAAGGGTCTTTGCGGGTGTTACGGGACTTCTAGTGTCGGTTGTCCTGGATATTGTCCTCTTTTTCCATCATTCTCCACAAGTTGCTTGCTGTAGTTTTATGATATATGTAAGTCTCTCCATGTTGTGAATTTCTTCCACAATTTCTCTCCAATTATTTAGGGTAGGGGGGGTCCTCTTTGCTCCATTTTCATATGATAGCGTTTTTCGACGATGCCAAGAGGATTTTAATCAAATATTTATCCTTACTTGGTTTGTCTTTTCCTGTTAAATGACCCAAATATAACACAGAACATGTCCTTGATAGTTTGTATACCAATATTTTCCCAAGTTCTTCGCTGATATTATTCCAATATTGGGATAGTTCTGTGCACTGCCATGTGCATGACCCACATCCTGCTCACCGCACAACCTCCAACAGGGCTGAGGTAATAATAGTGATGCCTTTTTGATCTTTGGTGTTATAAAAAATCTCATTATGTTTTTGATTATTTGTAGTTTAACCCATAAAGACCCAAACATCCACCGGACACTAAAAGCATCTACTGATCCAAAATGTTTGCCTCAGAACTATTCATCCACTAATCAATACATGTAAACAATTGATGTAAAATGCAGTTTGTCATCTTTTTCATGGTCATCAGATTATGATCCATTTGGACGTTCAGAGGCTCTGTAGTGAATGTGGAAACACCATCATCTTCTACAGTATTGATTCACTAGTAAAACCCATGGATTTTGACAAATGACAGTGGATGGAGACGCTTGTATGTTACACTTTTATCTTATCTTGCTGTATTTTATTCTTTGTCATTATTATTGTTATCATATTTCTTCTATCTATGAGAGTCATGTGCAATATTGTGGGTTATGTGACTATATCTTTGTATCGTATCATAGATGATTTTCATGGGGAAAAATTGCAAAATGCAGAGGATAATACTGTAATAAATAGTGAGAAATCACTTCGGAAAGGTGTAACACTTTAAACCCTAAGATGAAAATGCTCTGTCTGGACTTTTTTTTTTTCTTTTTTTGACTTTAAAAAGTTTAGAAAATATGCTGTGAGTGAGTCCTTTATCCCATTTTTCCAGAGTGCGTAGAACTTTCAAAATCTAGCAGTCATTTACAGTTTACTGCATATTATAATCCTGCTAAAATGGCTTCTTCTCGAGCTTCTAGTACAGGCACGAGTGGAATTAATGACCCAATAAAACCGATCAAGCGCAACGTCTTAGGTTTTAGAAACTGTTGGAATTTTTCCAATTGTATAAATAGTGAAAGAGTTAAAGCCATCCAAACTGTGTATGTGCAGGGTTTGTGAGCGATGACACATCAGGTTTTAAAGAGTTAAATAGAGACAAAATCATTTGGGAACTGCCATAAAAGTCACACTGGGTCTTTATGGTTTGAAGCTGCTATGATAGTGAGTGAGTTCAGCCATTGAAAAAAGAAAATCAATGAAATTAGACAGATAATTTAAGATTGTAGATTGTAGATGTCAGAACATGTCATTATCCTGGTCCTGGTTTTGTGGAGTCGCTTTCCTGAAACAATAGTGTCACAACATTCAAAGAGCTTTTATGTTGTAATGAGAAGGGTACTGTTTTACTGCGACAAAAAGAGAGCGCTCCATGTAACAGAAGGTCTAAATGCATGCAGTGATGGGTTCATAGGGATGAAATTGGAGGCAGGAGGACAGTGAGGAGGCTTGACCAGAGAATCTCAGTGCTGAACCACAGTAAATTTTCAATTATGGAGCTGTGTCAGTCTGCAGCCCTGGGTGACTGTGATGTGAAATGGAGAAGGTTTGTTTTGAAACCATTGTAACGTTTTAGAACAGTGGGTCACATGAGGATAGTCAGTGTCGTATTTAAAGGGGTCATATTTATCTAAACCCACTTTTATTACTTTTTGGTTCATTTATTTGTGTATTTGGACCCTAATAGTTCATGAAGTTTGAATTTGAACCCTCCAAGTGCTGCAAAGCTATCTTTATATTAATTTTTGTAAAAATCAAACAGATGTCTACAACCCGTTTTAATTTCTTCTTAATTCGCTACTTTTTATAACTTCTTACGTCATGATATTTGCACATATAAGGTCAAGAATTCCGATGAACATTTCTCCGAGTACGACATAATTGTTTGTCAGCAGCAGCGGTTGTAATCCATACTGAAAATATGTCCACACTTTGAGCCGATTACCTAAAATGTTCAGTTGTTGGTGGAACGCGACAGAGCAGCACAGCCAACAACCTGGAGGGGGCGGGGCCTGAAGTGGCTCATGTGCATTTAAAGGGCCAGCGCTCAAAACCACCTGTCTGGTGTCATTACTCAGAAATAGGGTTGAAGATGGACCTGTGGAGTTGAATTAATGAAGAATTCAGACCCAAGTATAGCATTTACAGTTTATGTAGACCACAGAGAAATGTTTTAAAATGCATAATTCCATTTAAAAAAGCAAAATATCAGTCCTTTAACATAAACATCTGGTCACCTGAATGACAGGTTGGTAGGAGTAAGGGTGACTGGGTTGCCACATACCTTTATAATATTTCACCTGCTTGTTTACTTGCTGTGAAATCACTTCACATCTACATATTAGAATTTTAAAAGGCATGGGCAATGCAGTGCATTTCTCTGTTTAATGCATTGTATAATCAGGCCTGATCTTAACCTAACCTTAAAAGGCTGTATTATAGTATAAGCCTAAGTCTTAATAATTACCCTTTGATACCAGTATTAAATAATGATATGTTATACAAACAGCGGCATCTGTAATGTAATGTTTTGAAAGTGCAAAGAGATCAAATAAATCCATTTGTGGTTTGTTGTCTGTGTGTATTGTCAGTACTTTTAGAGTAAAGATCACAATTTAAATACTGAAATGGGATTAAATACAACATCCTGATATGTTCTCCTGAGCAGATCACCCACCTTTAGTATCCACTCATAGAAATACTCTGAAATTCAACATTTCAACCTTAGTGTGTTATTGAAGGACATAACAAGACTTTATTACATTTGTGAAATTTTCAATTTTTTTAATTATTATATAGAAAATCGAGGTCAGTGAAGGCACCATATTTATCTTCTTACCCGTAAGTGGCCCATTAATAAAAAAAAAAAAAGATAGATAGATAGATAGATAGATAGATAGATAGATAGATAGATAGATAGATAGATAGATTTAAAAAAAAAAAAATCCAAGAAGAAAAACACATGTAAGGTGAAAGGAACATGTATTTTAGAACATTAGACCAACATAAGTGCTGATCCAGACCCCTGTCCACATCCACATTATCTCTTTGAACATCATTCCTTACATTAGTACCATTACTTCATGGTACCTAACAAAGCAGGTACACTCACTGTTCATGCAGAGGTGGACCTTACAGACCCTGTAGACCACATTGGACTTGAGATTGTGTCCTCACTGTAACTGTTACTGTCACTGTCTTGTAATGTATTCAGAAATGACCAAAAATAGTCACTTGTCCATAAAGGGTTAAACATGTTCCTTCTTTCTTAGTTTTTACCCTTCGGCCAACTTCTGGCTGAAGGAGTATTATAATTGTTTTGTCGTCTGTCTGTCCGTCTCTCCATTCAACAACATTATCTGAGGAATGCATTGAGATAAATTTACACTGTGGATACAGCTTGTCATGGAGCAGAAGCCTATTGAAAATAAGCCACCTTACTTCCTCAAGGTCCAGTGGCCTATTGCAGTTATAATATCTGAGTACTTTCAAATATAAATTTGCAGCCTATGAAAGAAGTTTTACACAAAGACAATCTAGTCTATCGTCTATTATTTTACTAAATAAAAATAAAAAAAGTATCTTTTTACAAATTTGATATTATTGTTTTAATATTATTTATTATTTTTATTTTAGCATTGCAATTGATACTGCTATTTATATTGTGCCGCTTGATCCGTTGTTATTTTATGTGTCTGTAAGGCCATAGGTTGAGAAACTCTTGTGTGTCTGTTGTACTGGCTGTGTCTTGTGTAATAATTCATTATCTGTTTTTATGTTTCTCTGGGGCCAAATATGAATTTCCATAATGTGGACAATAAAAATCTCTATTCTATCTAAATTTTAGGGCAATAACTTTCGACATAATCTTACACTATATTTGGTCGAGGGGTGTTACAAGTGCGCTGTACGTTATGTTTATTTTAGTTCTGCTTGTGTGAAATGTCCTTGACCTCACTGCAGTCCGTTAACCGTTCACCCCTTTAATTAGGGACTAGTCTATCTCCTGAGAAACCTGATGAGTCGACTCTGCGGCCAATCGATAACATTGATTCCCCAATTACAACTCAGGAAACAGGCAGAACAAGAAGTCTTTGTATTCCGTTATGCACCCATGGATGCATGCATACAGTATCAGGAGTGTACGGTATGCAAACTGAACGTGTTCTTGTTTGTTTTTGTCTACTTTTACAAAAAAAAAAAAAAAAAATCACAATGAAGATCTAAAATTGGTGTTAGCTTATGGGGATATTTTAGTCACAGGCTCCGAGGAAGATTTCAAGGTAAGGGCCACGAGTAGTATTTAGTCTCCACTTCCCTCACCTTGTCTTTTTTTGTTTTACTTTCTAATGTCACAAACGGCTGACTAGCAGTAAAACCCCGCTAGGTGTGAGCAACACATTTTATTTACACCCCACAGGCTTGAAACACTTTACCTACTGTTCCTCGGTTTGTTGTTTAAAAATATCATAGCTTGGGCTCCATCCAAAACTTTGTTGGAGTGTGGACCATGTCGAAGTCACATGCTGATGTAGACCTTCACAGAGCGTCGGTATGTTCAGTGTGTAGCTGGATGACTCAGTGGTTTGACCTCTGTCCTCTAACACCCTATAGAGACAAAAGAATCAGCCCTACTCATGGCATTGTCTTAAAATAGATCGGATCTCTGTATGTAAAGGGGCTTGGACAGCTAATTTACATTCTGCTTCATGACTGCGATAACAGGCTATAGTTCCATCCCCATTAGAAAAGAGACATTTTGCTTCCCAAGAGTCAGATTTTAGGCAGAGTTCAGCTCACCAAGCTCCTGTCTGATTAACAGCAGGAGACAGGGGTGGCCAAATAGCAGCAGGCAATTTTGGTCCTGCAGCAAAGTTGAAGGATAGCTGTTATATAGTTAATAGAATAGAATAGAATAGAATAGAATAGGTTTCTGTCTGTTAAAGGGAAGTTTTTCCTCGCCACTGTCACCAGTCACAAGTGTTTGCTCCTGGAGGATTCTGTGAATGGGCTTAGTCTGGTTTCGACCAACTCGTTATGTAAAGCATCATGAGATAACTTTTGTTATGATTTGGTACTATATAAATAAAATTTGATTGATAGAATAGAATAGCCATTATTGTCAATGTGTGTACAGTGTCAGTGCAGCAATATTTATAAATACCAGTGCTACAGAAATAAGAACAGAGTGAATATGAAATAAATCGGGTTCAGAAAATGAATGGATGAATATAAAATTACACAAACTAAAAAAAAAATAGATGAGAACATATATTAAAAAAAAAAAAAATCACAATTTAATAATAATAATAATGGATTGGATTTCTATAGCGCTTTTCTAGGCACCCAAAATGCTTTATATTATTGACCCATTATTCATTCACTCTCATTTTCCCCTTCTGGTGGTGGTAAACTACACCTGCAGCCACACCTGCCAACTCCAACCACCACCGAACATTCATACACGTTCATACGCCAGTGTGAGTGACACTGGAGGCAAGGTGGGAAGTGTGAAGTGTTTTGCCCAAGGACAGAGCAGGATTCGGACCACCAACCTTTCAGTTATTGGTTGACCCGCTCTACTTTCAGAGCCATGGCCGCTCTATTCTTATGTTAACAAAGTAACATAAGAACAGAGCTTAGTAGAATAAAAATAAAAATAAAAATAGATAAAATATGAATAGCTGCAATTTACAGTATTAACAGTATGTATTTCCCATGAATAACAGTATGTATGTATTTTTATTTACAGTATTAACAGTATGTATTTCCTATAAAAATATGTTTATCTCTGAACCTGGTCCATATGAAAATAATGCATTTATTTGTGTTAAATATTGAATAAATATTGCATTGTTATTGTAGGACAGAAGATTATTGCACAGTTATACTTATTGCACATAATTCACATATGAGGGTTATTGCACATTATGGCATGTTATTCTGAGGGAAGCAGTAGAACAGGAAGAACCAGAGTTATTACTTTACCCCAGAGTTATAACAGGGTTATTGCAGTTCAATGTGGTGAAAGCTTGTGGGAAGAAACTGTCTTTGAATCTGTTTGTGTTTTAAATATATATGTTAAAATGCATGTAATTTAATACATGATTTAACTATTGGCAAATCATTTATCTTGGATTAAGAAATCATCAGTGCATGATGTGCTCCTTCTTGCTCTTTCTCTCTCAATTTATATTTATTTATGTAAGTAATAAATTGAGTTTTGCTGCAACTTAAGAAATCAGTGAAATGAAAATGGAAACCATTAATCAAGCAGCTATAATGAGCATTTTTGATTAGATGAACAAGCTGCATAATTTCTCATTATTAAACCACACTGTCATATTTTGAAGGAGAGAACGACATGCACAGAAAACATTTATGTAAACTTTTAACTCTGAAACAAGAAGACAGTCAAAATTAGAATATTTCTAAATAAATACAGATAGTGCTCTTATCCCAGTTCGGATCAGATGGACTACATGTCATTATACAGATAATGAACCGAAATAATATTTGGTCAATGACAAACTTTGTTGAGTTTTTTTGGCTTATGTCTTAAAGTGAGTGTGATAGTGATTTTTTGCTTTTTTAAATGGAATTATGCATTTTGAAACTTTTCTCTGTGGTGTACATAAACTGTAAATGCTATACTTGGGTCTGAATTCTTCATTAATTCAACTCCACAGGTCCGTCTTCAACCCTATTTCTGAGTAATGACACCAGACAGGTGGTTTTGAGCACTGGCCCTTTAAATGCAAATGAGCCACTTCAGGCCCCGCCCCCTCCAGGTTGTTAACCGTGCTGCTCTGTCCCATTCAACCAACAACTGAACATTTTAGGCAACTGTCTCAAAGTTTGGACATATTTTCAGTTTTTACTACAACCGCTGCTGCTGATAAACAATTATGTCGTACTGACAAATGTTCGTCAGAAGTCTTGACCTTATATGTGCAAATGTCGTGACGTAACTAGTTATAAAACGTAACAAATTAAGCAGGAATTAAAACAGGTTGTAGAAATCCACTTGATGTTTACCAGAATGAATATAAAGATAGCTTTGCCGCACATAGAGGGTTCAAATTCAAACTTTATGAACTATTAGGGTCCAAATACACAAATAAATGAACCAAAGACTAATAAAAGTGGGTTTAGAGAAATATGACCCCTTTAATTTCAGCATACAAACTACATGATGCATCCCACAGATCAGTGCATTTACATAGTTGTATTGTTTCAGGCCCACTCAGAGCATTTTGGAACACTGTGGATGGATTAAAGTAGATAAATAAGACCTTTTACAGTAATAGTCCGCTAATTTCTTTCTGGCAGCTTTTATCGTAATTATCCTTCAATTTATTCACCTGCTTGTTTTTTTTGCATCCGTGACAGGGTTTGAGTTGCCCACTTTTTTTGCTCAGACTGAAACAATAGCAAATACATTTTCTGCTGATGTGAAAACGCCTCTAATGACAGATTGTTCAGATGACATGAGGCTTGAAAGACATGTTCAGTACTTATCTGGTGAAAGAATCGGTAGTGGTCTGTGTTCACCTTCATTTCTCCCGTGGGAATGAACAAAATGAAATGGAATGGAATCTGATTCTTGTCTCATAAGGGGGTGGGGGGTGGGGGGCACTGGAGAAACCATGTGATGCTGAAAGAGTAAGTGAATCTTTAGTGGACCATGGTGCTCTTAACTGTCTTGATTCTGTCTTCTGTAACTGTTTTTGGTCTCGTGTCTATGCAGTCGTTTGATTTAGTTATTTATTTGCTGAATTAATTTGTAGAATGTTCCTTTTTACCTTGGTAATTTATGTTATTATATGCAAAAAGATCATAATCAAACTCTGACTTTGGATTTAGAGATTTTTTCAATTTTTTTCAAAGGAGCATATTAACCCATAAAGACCCAAACATTCACCTTTAACCTAAACCATCTGCTCATGTAAACTGTTTAATCCCTGTTGGTCCACTAATTCTGTCAATACATGTAAATAATTAGTGTAAAATGCAGTTTGTTATCTTTTCATAGTCATCAGATATGACCCATTTGGACGTTCAGAGGCTCTGTAGTTACCGTGGAAACACCATTTTCTACAGCATTGATTCACCAGTAAAACCCATGGAGTTGGATCAATGACAGTGGATGGACACACTTGTTTTTATGTTCATTTAATGAGAGTTACTGAAAAAGTCACTTTTTTTTCATTTTTTTGTTTTGATATGATAACCTTTTGAATTTACTCTGAGCTTTTATGAACACCTACACGATCAGCGAATTAACAGGAAAACTGATGATTTTCACTGGAAAAAATGCACAATACAGAGGATAATACTTCAATAAATGGTGATAAATCACTTAGCAAAGCCTAAATAGGAGGAAAAATTCATTTGGGAACTGACACAAGTATCACACTAGGTCTTTATGGGTTAATAAACACAATATGTGCCCATATGCAAGATTATAGCCAAGGCTTATTTCCATCTTTAGTCAGTTATTGCACTTTTGCTGGTTTGTGTAAATCAGATGTAATTACTTTTTCTCTCTAAATCATGATCTGGAGTGGTTGTTTTCTCTTTTCCTCTGTCATTAACTAACAGATGAGATGATCTGTTATAAAACAAACATTAAAAATAAAGTATCCTGATATCAAATGCATGCATTTTATTGTTTCAATACCCGTGTTGTGCTCTGTTTACCTGTCAGTCATGTAAGAGGACGTAGGGTTCATGCTGATAAGTACTGATGATTCTTTAATGCTGGTATAAATATTTAGATGGATTTAATCTTTTATTATTAATAATTCATACAGCATGTGTGTTGTTCACTCTAAGCCGGTGAATTCCTTTTTTGTAATCAAAAAATGCATTAAACGTTGGTGCTGTTGCAGTGTTACCTTCAGGGAGCTGTAAATGTGCTGTGTTAGATATTTTTTGTGGTCAGGATGTAGAGGGGCAGTTTTATCCCAACCAATTTATAAGACAAAGGAGTAGAACCTAATCTGAAGAAACAGAAAAACACATTTTCTTTCAGTCTAGAGAGAAAAGCATACTATATTAGCTGTGGAAATAAGGTTTTTAGAAGTGGCAGTCAACCTGAAATTCACAAAACTGGAATTGTATCTTCATTTCTTTTGGGTGTAGATTTAGTTAGTTTTATTCATGTAAATTTTGTATTGTTAGAGCTCTGAAATTAGAATAGAATAGAACAGAATACAATATACAATGAAATTAAAAGTGCCATCCAATCTGTGCGTCATATACAGGGTGTCCCATAAGTCTCCATACAAAGGAAAAATAAACGTTTCTTGACATAAATCATTTTTATTTATATAATATGCTCTATATGACTGCCATTTTGTCGGGAACACATTTCAATGCGTGTCCTCCACTGCTGAAGAAGTATAAAGAAGAAATATAAAGAAATACATGTTAGAACCATATGTATTATGTCTCCTATGTATGGAGACTTATGGGACACCCTGTATAAAACCTACTGTAAACATACAAATAACAGCAGCTAAAATAAATAGTACAAAACAAAAATAAGCAGACACCAATCACTCACACACAAGCATACATTCTGTTATTGCAGTGATCCCTTTAAAACATATTGCACAATTATATGAAAATTTATAATTTTTAGTCTCGTAACAGCAATAAAAGACCATCAGACATTAACCCTAGCCTCAAGAAGGGAGTGAGACCTAAAATGTTCAGGTTCTGCTGCTGTAGGCTGTTTTTAATGCCTCATGAGGAGCATTTCGTCTATTGAGATGCAAGAAATAAACTGTTCCAAACTGTTTCGTACTCTATATTGTGACCCTAAGGTTCAGGTTAGGTACAGGCTCAAAAAAGACCAGGCTGTCTGTAGTTCATCATGGTGTTTTGGGTAAAAATAAGCAGACATGAATACAATCTCATAGTTATAGAGCAGCCACTGAGAAAAACAAGTTAAAATATGCACGAGTTCATTGTAAATGAGTGATAATTAACACTGTTTTAAACATGATGAGACCTGGTTCCAACCGAAGACAGATTCTTTGTCTTGAATAGATTAAAACAGTTTAGTAACAGCAACAGCCTTTTTGTTTTGCTCAAAAGCAGATTATAGAAGCATCCTAGCGCAGATAAACAGGGAATCTCCTCATATCTTCTGCTCCATAAACCTGCAAACTGCCTCCTGTTACATTTTTAGATGATGTTTTTTTCTTCATCATAACCCTGCAAATTAACTTTTACAGCCTCCAGTAATCAGGAGACGCCCTCATACATTATAAACACTGGTGCTTTTCACAACCATCAGTGCATTCTGTTCCATTTGAAAGACAATTTCTTTTGCACAGACAGTATAATATACCCCTAAGATGAACAAAATCCCATATCCTGAAATAAGTCTTTGCATATCCTGATAACCACTTATAACGATACAGTACATTTTCTGAATAAATGGTTTATATATAACACACGGAAAAACCCATTTCTTATTACTTTTGAATGATATCATCAATATGCTAACTTGTTTTTGATTATTTTTAGCATCTTATAAAGAATAATTGTGCTAGTTTTCATTTAAGGATGTAACAATATGTGATATATAAATGCATAAAATAGAAAACAGTTTTGATATATAGTAAGAACCAAAAGAAATAAATTCAAGCCTAAAATATAATGTTCCTTAGCTGTAGAACAGAATTTTAATAGCAAACAAAAAATGCCAAGTAGCACCAGCTGAAAACTATAGCAGTACAATAAGGCTCAAAATGAAAATAAATGGAGGGTTCCTACAGGGTCTTTAAAAGTCTTAAGTCTTGAATTTACAAATCTGCATTTAATACCTTTTTAAAAAAAAAAGTCTTTAAAATGTATTAAATTAAATATGGTTGGTCTTAAGTTATGTTGCCATAAACTTTTAGGCTGTATTGTGTTTAAATGTCCAAGCTGCAAAGAAAGTAACATTAGTCGACTCAGTTCCACCCGTTCCAACGCAACAATTTATATTGAAATTAGGAACCAATTATTGCTAACTTTGCAACCCCTGGTGAGAAATGACTCGGAACAGTGGGAATCAAGGTGATGGAGTAAATAAATACATTTTCGAAAAATTCTAGGACTCATGAATTTTTGCCAGTATGGCCATGAAATGGGCATTAAAGTCTGTTTTAAGTTAAAGCTATACCGTATGATGTGGCATTTTTACACTTTTCTTTTGTCATCTTAAAATGCTCCTAATAAGTGTGTGTCAAACTAAAATGTAAAAGAAATCCACCAGGTATTGAAACTCAAAAATGTTTGATTCTCATATATTTCTAATGAAAGTCTGACCAATCATTTTAGTCGGCCCGAATAAAATAATTGGCCGAACCTGGCTGAGCCTCCTGTCAATCATCCATTACGGCCGTCCAGCATCCGATCCATTATCTCTGTCTCACATCCGATATGTGTCCCTCTGAATCTGACGCTTCGCTGGTGCTGTTTCTCCTGTCACTGACCACAGTCTACTGTCTAGGATGTGTATGGATAGAACTGACATGCACATGTGGAAGGGAATAAATGGATTTATGAACAGAAACAACAACTGAGGGGCACAAACGGGAGTCTGATGAATGAAGGATGGAGATAAAAGTCCGGAAGTCAGCTGTACTGGACTGAACAGGTCTGCATAAAGCTCAGCTTTTATGACGGTGGGACTCATACAGGTACATGTACATGGTGTCACACAATGTAAGATGATGTAGGATGATAATTGTATGGGCTATGAAACTTCAAATGTCCACGGAAAATTCGCGGAGGCCGCGCGTTCACAGTGCGCGCGCCCATCCCCTGGGCACTGCAGCGAAGACACTGACCCAGTACTGCACAGACCAGGTCTACTGATGGAACAGGAGCCGCGGGCCCGCGGCAGGTGGATGATGCATCTGATTACTGAGGGAGGGGTCCGCGGACACACCAAAACGGACCGGACCTCCACCTCTGCTTCCTCCTCCGTTTGCATCGCGCATCAGGAGAGGAGGAGAAGCCTCAGAGCTCAGGCAGAGGGAAGGGGGCGGGGCTTTGGAGGGAGGCGGGTTGTTCATGTTCAAACATTTACTAAGTGCTGTGAGAAATGCCACATCGGTAGGTATAGCTTTAAGTAAGTAAAGCTTTATTTATATAGCACATTTTAAAACATGTTACAAAGTGCTTCACATAAAGGGGAGATGAATCAAATCAAATCTAATTTTTAGCCAATTTACAGAAACCCAACAGAATCCTCCAGGAGCAAACACTTATGACTGGTGACAGTGGCGAGGAAAAACTTCCCTTTAACAGCAGAAACCTCAAGCAGACCCAGACTCCTGAAGGATGGCCGTCTGCCTCGGCCAGTTGGGGTTAGAGCCAGAAAGTAAAGGAGGAGAAAAGAGAGAGCAATAGAGATAGAGAGAGACTGGGGGAGAGGGTGGAGAGGGTGAGGTAGGTGGAGACACATGCACAGATAACCGAACTAGAACATGTATAGAACAGTATAATAAACACTATCGTAATTATATGGATAAGTGAGTGATGACGATAAAGGTGGAGAGAGGCAGGACCACAGCAGCAGGTCTAGAGATGATCTTAGGAAAACCTGTGAAGATCCAGGGAAAAACCGGTGATGATCCTGGGAAAACTTGTGAGGTGATAAAGCACAGAGACTCCAGGGAAGAAGTCAAGTCAGTAACATGAATTCACTGGGGCGTAAACAGAAGAGATTTAATGAAATCCTTGTTTATAAAAGTGAGTTTTTAAGAGTCGCTGGAAGATGTCTATAGAATCTGATGATCTGATGTGATGTGGAAGACTATTCCAGAGGGTTGGGGCCAGAATTGCAAAAAGTAGTCTTAAAAAGGTCTTAAAAAGTCTTAAATTGAACTTGCAGAAACCTGTAGGAACCCTGAAATAAAATATTACATGTGAATAAAACACAGCCTGTGTCAATGCCAACCAGTGGGAAAACATGAAGCATTGTCTAAAAGACTGAACAAACATTGCTGTAAATGATGTGGTTTGAAATGCAGAAAAATAAACGTTAGAGATAAGATGTTTTTTTCTGTTGTCATGCAGTGTGTATATCAGCACATTTCGCACACTAAACCCTACCATAAGGTCTTAAACCTCTGAGCCCACAGTAGTTTTAGAACAGCTAATTGGTGTGGTTAAAACCCCCTCAACTGGATGTTTCATTCTGGACAGGTATGTTTTAATTGGTGCCAGACAAAAGGAAGTAGCTCTAACCTTGTGAGTTACAACAGCAGAAAAAGTGGAGCCATGATTCATTTTTATCTTCATTAATAACATGAGTCGTGTTGCCTTGGCCAGCATCTACCGTGTTTCATTGACCTATAATCCACTTAGTAAATCTGAATTCACAACAGTACCTGACATTTGGAAACATGGGGTGTGTTTTCATCCAGAATCATTTTATTCATATGTAATTTGTGCATAAAACACCACTGTGGAAAGACTCAAAATTAAAAGACGACTTGAAATATAGTTTTTATGGTCAGGAGCTGAAGAAAAGTCAGCGTATTAAGAAAATAAAAATGTGAATAAGTGCAATGCAAACAGATTTGATGAACTATTGTGTGTCTAATAAGGACTAATAAGGAAGTTGCAAAGTTCATAAATGATATTAAAAATAGATACAGAAACAAGTCAAGGTCAACTTTATAGCACATATTTAAAACAAAAAAGGGCTGTACAAAGTTCTGGATAGAATACTAGATATGCTAAAACTAGTAAAAACAGATGCACACTAATAAAATAAATATAAATAACATAAGTAGCATCTAAAACACAACCAGAAGATAAAACAAATAAGTCACATACTTGTATTAAAAGCCAGTGCATATAGGTGTGTCTTTAAAGGAGATTTAAAGTGCTCAATGGACTGTGCATGACACAGAAAAAGGCTGTCTCCTTTCGTCTTCAGACCGACTTTGACAAAGGCTTTGACAAAATGAGGATGACCTTGAACCATGTCATAAGAACTACATGTAGATCAGGAAGCAAATGAAATATGGGTTATTTTTTAAAATACGGTATTAAAAACAAATTGTTTACACCATGATGACGAACAAGAACCAACTCTTAATGACATTTTCCTATTTATTTTGTCTATTTTCTGGAAATTCTGATAAAATTTTCAATGTATTTTGAGGAAAACCTGCCTACTGACGTTCATTTGGCACATTAATACTGTTGTAGTTTTACTGAGTATTTTACCATAACTTCAAACGTAGTTAACCTGCCATATTCATTAACTATCACTATACATTACACAAGTATATGTTGTCATGAATAATCAGAAAATACAGTGAAAACATCTGTGTGTCTGCACCTCTGTCTGTGAAATGCATGTTTTTACACTGTATAACAGGATAAAACTAATAGATCTTGTTAGAGTCTGGCCGCAGTAGCAACCGTTGAACAACGATAAAACTTTCCTCCCACTACAGGGCAGCCTGCTGGGTAGATTTTTGATCAGTTGTGTTGCCTGGAAACAGCACTGCTTCTATATAGGGGTGAGGAGGACAGACTTTCTGGGAAGGGCCAATAGTCAGCTGTCTAATGATACTGCTTACACCCTGTTCATTGTGCTCCGTTAAGTGAGATAGTTGTTCAAAGTGTTGTTCGCTGGTTCTCACTGTGAGACACTGCACACACACACCAGAGCTAAAAATAAGAAGATCCTGCAAAGCTTCATGCTCTACACATTATATACTGCATGATTTGTTTGGTATTTCCTGCCCCCCCCCCCACCACCACCACCACCACCACCCTTCTGCCACATACGATTATGTTAAGAGGTTGTGCCCATTGCCGTGATCTTTCACCGGCTCAGTCTTTGGCGTCAGTGGGGTATGAGCGTGGACGGCCATTTCCTGCCAATTGGATGGGAATCTTGGATTACCGCAGAGTCAGGACTCTGAGATTAATACATGTTAGGGTATTAGGCAGGGTAAATTACAGCCGCGGGATTTAGAAGACGGAAAAAAATATTAAAATGCTAATGTGATTTAGAGGGTAAGGGTCAGAGTAAGTTTTAAATAAGCTGAAATAGTAGGAAATAGACACTTAGAAATGGGAGGAGAGTAAAATTCAGATCCTCTGGCAGTGAAATAAAGATAATCTTGAGATGTAATTAGTGTGTGTTAACCTACAACTGTATTCAAGAACCTCCCAGAGTGCTAATGATTATACACGCCCCATATTAATCCAAACCAAACAATGCCACTTCATAAATACTACTTATATTCAGGGTGCGATTTGTTGGGAGGGATAAGGCAGGGGTGTCAAACTCATTTTAGTTCAGAGGCCACATTCAGCTAAATTTGATCTGAAGTGGGCCAAACCAGTGAAAAAATAACATAATGATATATAAATAATGTCAACTCCAAACTTTTCTCTATGGTTTAGAGTGAAAAACAGCAAATTTACATTATGTAAAGGATTACATCTATAAACTATCCTTTCAAAAGATCTGAATAACATGAACAAACTGAAAAAATAAATGTAATTTTAACAATATTCTGCCTCAGTTTATCATTTACGTATGTACATTACAGCTTAGAGATCACATTGGATCTACAAATACACAAAACATTTAGAAACAGGCAGAATCTGGTAAAAATTGTACTTACTTCTTTTAAGACTTTTCAGGTTGTTCAAATTTGTTCAGGTTATTCACATTTGTTTGTGAAATTATACTTTGTTTTAGTGTTACATGAAAATATTTACATTTACAAAGATAAAATTTGGAGTTGTCATTATTTATTTGTTATTATGAGAGTATTTTACCAGTCCAGCCCACTTGAGATTGAACTGGTCTGAATGTGGAACCTGAACTAAAAGGATTGTTAATATCTTAGTGTAATTTTTGCATTTCACAAATTCATCTCAAGAGACCCTTCAGCGGGCCAGATTTGGCCCCCGGGCCACATGTTTGACACCTGTGGGATAGGAGGGGGATCAACCCACCCCTCTGGTTTTTACATCCCTGGCACTAAAGACCCCCACAGAGTCGGGCGTTCTTGACTCCGCAGACGTCTACACATACTCAAGGTGGACCCAAAGTGTACATTCACGGGACATGTAAGCACAAAGCTCAATTTTATGACCATGCGGACTCCATGTACGCTACTCGGTGTCACACAATGTATGATGATGTAAATGTAGGAAATTGTCACGAGAAATACAGGAAGTTGGTACGCTTGACTATGAAACCTCAAATGTCCGCAAACAGTGTGCACAGTCTGTGGTGCTCACAGTATGTGCACAGTACGCACTCTGTGGGAGCCTTAACTTTCACCTGAACTGAACTGTGGGCATTCTTGGAATTCACAAACATCCCCACGCACATGCCCTCAAACTCAGCGTCCTCACATCTCTCACTGTTTTTAAGCAAAACCTGCAACAAATTTTAGCTGACTGTTGCACACACTCTCTCACGTCTCACTGTTGTTGTTGTAATGTACTTATTTAATAATGAACTGTTCATTTCCGTAATTGTTTAACCTTGTTTTTACTTTCACCCCCCCACCCCCCCACCCACCCACCTACCCCTCAAGAAGCCATTGCTCTTTGATCAGGCTGCATTTGTAAATAAGAATCTGTTCTTAATTGCTTGGCTGGGTAAATAAAAGCTCAATAAATGAATAAATACATTATATACTTTACCTATCTCTCTCTGTTTATATCAGTAGTTGCTTTTCCACTGACCCTCAAATTGCGCAAATGTAACTTCTGCATAAAAATTTACCTAATGGAAAAACGACAATTTCACCAAAAGTCTTATTTTTCAATTAAAAGGTTTTGCGCTGGCAAGAGGTGGTTTTTCAGGCGTAGCGCAAATGGTATATCACACAAAACTGCAATGGAACCACCTTAATTCACAATGAGTCAGGTGAATTAAAAAACTGGATGTTGACAGACGTTACAACAAGTGAAGAAGAAGAAGAAACGTGTTGCGGTATGTATGGACACACCAGGAAACCCAATCATTTTTTAATTTAGTACAAGATAGAGGGGTAATATGTAATAATAATGAACATATCTGTAAATCAACACCATATTTATGTTCGTCACCATGCTTATGGAATGACTTCTCGTGTCATCTCGCGATAATAAATAAACAAATAATCGTATTTGTGATTTAATGGAAAAATCGATATTACACGCTTCTGTTTTTTCGACATTTAGTAAATATCGGTAAAGTTTTGCACGGATGTCCGATGGAAAAGCGACTGTCTCTCTCTCTCTGTGTCTGAAAGTGACATTTTTTTGACCCGCCCCAACTTGACCCATGGGTAACCCACTGATCCACGCATCACTAGTATGGATGTACGTCTGCAGGCGCCAATGTACTTGTTCAACTGCATCTAAATCGATTAGGTTTTATGCTACATTTTACAGTCTGATTGAGTTTCCCATTGGCCATAAATCCTCTACCGGGTCAAAACACGGAATTGGAAATCTCTCTGACAGGACATTTTAGAGACAATTTGACATTAGTGTTGCTAAATGATCCACATTTTTGCTTTTAAATTAATTTTTGCATTAGTTGGACCATAAGGGATTATCCAAAACAAGGAGCTATTTTAAACTGAAATAAATGTTGGAATGACATTCAATTAAAGTTTGCTTTCTGACAGGACATTCCTGTGTTTTGACCCTACTGTGTTTGCGTGATCGGTCCCTATCCATGGTCCTGAAACTGAATTAGTCCATCTCTAACATTGCAGGTGTGGCCGTCACAGAAAATTCAGTGTTTCATGTATTTTTAGTTTGCATTAAAGATGAACATGATTAAAAAACAAACAAAACACCCCCTCTCCTCTGTTTTTTTTGACAAATCGCACCCTGCTTATACTCACTCATAAATGTTACAGTAACCCTGGTTTGGCTTCATTCTGACCTCAGCAATCATTGATAAGAAAAGTCTGAAGGTTTGGTGCTTTCTGGACTAGTGTGAATGTGGATGATGGAAAACTCAATATCAGCCGCAGGGTCGGACTCATAGCGACTAACCATAGAAACAGAGGCTGCCCGTTTTCCCCGTTTTTCTCTCTCAGCAGTCGCTCATTTTTCTGTATTTTCTGTATGTTTTTATGCCTCTGCATCATTTACAGCTCAGACTACAGATGTGAGGCACTACGTTTTTTGTTTTCCATACTATTCTTGTGAACATTTTTGAAGTATTTGTTTGCTAATTATGGCAAAATGTCATATAAATGTGTCGGTTGAATTAATCTAGGGATGTCATTTCATATCCTAAAGGTCAAATTCACAGTGACCAGTACTTGTTAGGATATTTATTAGGCTAGTTTTGAAATGTAATGAGTTACAGATCATCATTTATCCTGTTAAAAATGCAAGAAGTAATATCCAGTTTATATCAGCATTTTCTGTAAGTTAGTTAAAAATCAAGGCACACATGTGGGCATTTTAGTGTTCCTACTGCAAGAAATGTTCAGAATTTTTAACAAAATTATATAATTGCACATCATTTTGGACCATTATTAACCATTAGTAAGCATATTAGTGTACTAAGAAAAGTTTGAAATTAAAACTTGCTGAATAACTAGTAGTCACCTACTGCAGGCTTCCTAATTTATAATTATTATTATTATTGTTATTTTTTTTTGTCACTTTAGCCACTTCAACAAACTTCTTTGTTTTTTTGTCATTTTGTTTTTCTGTTGTATTGATGTATACTATCTTGTGCTGCTGTACACACTTGAATATCCCCCTTGGGGGATCAATAAAGTATATCTTATCTTATCTTATCTTTTGAACTATAACCATTAATGTTGTAAAATGTCAATTAGTGCATTTTGCTGCTCTTCATATAGATTTTCACAATTTTTTGTCTTAGATACAGCTGGTAATCTTGATAATGTCAGTTACTTTATTACTTATCCAAATACATTTCAACATTTTCAATCATTTTGGCATAAAAACTGAAAAGCCCAAAAACCTTACATTTTTATACCCCTGGGATGTAAAAGGGGAATATATGGTCGACATATGTATCTACTGATGAATACCTGTATTTTTGTTTTCTGAAGCATAAGGGAAATCATTCAATATTTTTCCACCCCTCTTGCAGTGTATCAGTTATGTGTTGCCTTTTGTTGTTTACTCTGTCTTCTACCTGTCTTATCCATCATGTCTTTTGTTGTTTTGTTGCAGAGCTACAAACTGATGACAATATTTTTCCACCAGACTTTCTATAATTTAGCAGTTTTGTGAAGAAGCGGGTTCTTGTGTTATTCTGTCTGTTGTCCATCTGTATTTTCAGTTTTTACCAACATGTGGATTCAACTTTTGTAGTGAATAAAACTGCAGTGGACACAAAACTTCTGCGTCCACTCATTGAATGTGCTTCAAAGTTGTTGAAAATCTACCCATGATGCTGTAATTAACTTATTGCTGATCAGTTTCCACATAATTCTATTGTTCTAATGTTTCAACATAGAAGCCTGGAAATTGGGTGTTTGTTCACAGTTTCTAGATTTTTGAATTTTTGACACATTTTTTGAATATATATATATATATATATATATATATATATATATATATATATATATATATATATAATATGCATGCCTTTACTTATAATGGGCCATATTCTGATGGCTTGTAAAATACAAATGGTTAGAGATATCAATATAGTTACTATTGAGCACTGATAGGAAGTCATATATGGACTTTAATTTAGTTAGTTGAGTTCTCCAGTGAAAGTACCACCCACATCTGTTTGGAGATTGACCACAATTGTTTTAAAATGCAGTTTCTTATCTTTTTATGGTCATCAGATATGACCTATTTGGACGTTCAGAGGCTCCGTAGTTACCGTGGAAACACCGTTATCTTCTACAACATTGACTCACCAGTAAAACCCATGGAATTGGATCAGTGACAGTGGATTGACACACTGGGTTTATGTTCAGTTATTGTTATATTTGCTGATGAAGTCACTTTTTCTTCAGATTTTTCTGTTTCTGAAATAATAACCTTCAACTTTAATCAGAGCTTTAATGAACTTCTACATAAGTAAATTAAATATAGGAAAATGTGATTTTCACTGAAAAAATGTAAAATACAGAGGATAATATTGTAATGAATGGCGATAAATCACTTAAAAAAGATGAAATCTAGAGAGAAATTTATTTGGGAACTACCACAAAAGTAGCATTGGGTCTTTATGGGCTAATGCAACATGTGATTTTCTGAAACTACTCAACCCCTCAATGTAATTAAGCTTACATTTCCAACATTTACCACTCTTGTGTCTCTTAAATAGTATAAAATGTCCACCAATAAAAGGACTTGACATCTGGCTACATGGCCTTCTCCCTTGGTGTGTTTATCCAGAACATATTGAGATGTAATTCCCATGCGTATACCGTTTCAGTTACCTAACATACAACTACTTACTTCACAACGCTGTCCCTGACCTTATTATGTTCTGCAAAACCACTTTTCTGGCCGCTGTTCAATCCTTGAACTCTGGAACAGAAGTGGAGATTGCGGTCATATGTCACATCTGGACACATACTGTTTTGGTGACTCTAATCTTGGATGCTCACCTTGAAACTGTGCTCTGCTGTCGGGTCCAAGATGTGCATGAGTCATCACCCTTTTAGAATTTGTGGAATATCCACTTTTCAAGGACTGTGTACTGTCATAGCTGTTCTATCAGAATCATCTTTATCGACCAAGTATGTGAACGCATATAAGGCATTTTATACTATTTTGAGCTGACATTACCAGAATAAGAGAACACAACTCTAAGTCGAGGCCACAGTTTTCTTTCTTGGTGGAAATATTCAATAGAAGCAAACGTTTCAGAATAGTGAAGACTTCCATTTCACTAAATAAATACTATTAATACCTTTTATTAAATTCCTAGATGTGTTAATGATGAGACTGGACAGATATATATATATATTGGATGGGAGCTATAACTCAATGGTAACTTTAGTTTCTCAATTCTGCTTCTTTAACTTGAATATACTGTTCCTACTAGCTCTAAATTCTTTAAATGAATGCCAGTGTCATAGTTTTAAATGCCCTAAAATAACTGATTTTTATTCCATTTGAAACGCTCACGTTAAGTTTAGTTTTAGGGAGCTCGGGTTAGAGCATAGGTTGAATTCTATTTTCGCATTAACATGGAAAAGTAGAATAAATAATGCATTAGCACACCGTGAATATATTATTGTTGAAAAATATCTTACCTTAAAAGTGAAAATGAGCAAAAACAAAGCAAAGTTCTGTACATCATTAAAATGAAAGAAAGAAATAAGTAATGCATTGGACGAAATATGAAATCAAGCTATACATAAGAGTTAGAGGATATATAAACGTTATGCATATAAGGAATTTATAGTATTTTGAGTTCGGTACATCATTAAAATGGAAAAAAAGAATAAGTACTGCAATGGACGAAATAGAAATCAAGCAGTACATACAAACAGAATATATAAATGTATTGCATATAAGGAACTTATAGTATTTTGTATTTTATAGAATTTTGAGTTCTGTACATAATTAAAATGAAAAAAATAAATATGTACTGCAGTGGACAAAATGAAAACCAAGCAGTACATCACAGAGGATATATAAATGTAAAGCATATGAGGAATTTTATAGTATTTTTACTTCTGTACATCATTAAAATGAAAAAAAAAAAAGTACTGCAATGGACGAAATTTAAATCAAGCAGTACATACCAAACAGAAGATATATATAAATGTAATGCATGTAAGGAATTTTAAAGTATTTTGAATTCTGTACATCATTAAAATGAAAAAAAAAGTACTGTAATGGACAAAAAAAAACAAAAAAAAACAAGCAGTACATACCAAACAGAGGATATATACAGAATGTAATGCATGTAAGGAATTTTATAGTATTTTGAGTTCTGTACATCATTAAAATGAAAAAAAATAAATATGTACTGTAATGGAAAAAATAAAAAACAAGCAGTACATACCAAACAGTGGATATATAATTGTAATGCATAAGGAATTTGAAAGCATTTTGAGTTTTGTAAATCATTAAAATGCTAAAAAAAAAAAAAAGTACTGTATTGGATGAAATAAAAATCAAGCAGTAGGTAACAAAGAGGATATATAAATGTCTTTTTTTTTTTTTTTGTCTTATTCATTTGCCCAAACACATGTATCAGCAAACTATTTGCTGTAAGCAGGATGTCAACTTCAGTCACTCCTGAACAGCTTCATCTTCCCTCTAACTCATCCACCCCCAGATTTCCTCCTACCTTCTCCGCTCTGTGTTCAAACCCCCTCATCTTCCTCTGCTTCCTCCCCAGCTTAACTTCACACTCTCTAAGGGAAAAAAAATAAATAAATAAGAAATGTAGGGGGCGGGGGATCCTTTCAGTTCTCCGTTCAGTAATGCTGCTGTATCGATGGACAGTTACCACGGTAACAGGAAGGCTGGCACCAAAAATATATTCTATACAACATCTTTAATGCCTCCCCCTACATTCGGTTTGCCAACTGGTGCATCCTCCTACATACACCGACGTGGAGTTACTTCCTAGAGCAGGATGCATGTAGCTGCCTGATCTAAACCTGTATCTCCTAATGAGAAGTAGCCTGGGTATAACACAGCAGCACACATAAAGGACTCAGACAGGGATTTTGATGCTGCTGTGGAGCTGCTGTATCATACTTTAAATAATACTAGGGGGCATCACATCCTATTCCAAGTCAGTAAACATTCATTTTGTCCGTTTGTTCCACAGAAACGTCATCGTACTCCGGTTTCCAGACCTCATACGACAACTTCATTGAATAACATTCATCTGTGTTACATTATACAGACCTCCGAATAGAACAAAAGTAAATGTTGATAAATGAGGCTTTGAGAAGTCGGCAGTGACTCAGGTATAAAATTGCAGGAGAGAGAATGATTGAAGTGTTCAGTATTTATTTAGCAACTCTTTAACCTTCAGACTTAAAAATCCACAGCTGCCCAAAAGCATTTACTGATCTAAAATGTTTAATAACTTTTGACCCATTTATCCTATCAATACAAGTAAATAATTGAGGAAAAATGCAGTTTCTCAGCTTTTCATGGTCATCACATATGATTCATTTGGATGTTCAGAGGCTTTGTAGTGAATATTGAAACACCGTCATCTTCTGCAATGTTGATTCACTAGTAAAACCCATGTAGATTGATAAATGACAGTCATTGGAAACACTTGTTTTTATTTTTATTTAACTCATAAAGACCCAATGTGACTTTTATGACAGTTCCCAAATGAATTTTTCTCTCAATTTAACATTTCTTGAATTATGGTTTTACTATTAAGTTACCGTTCATGTTTTTTTTTGTTTTTAGATACATCCACACATTTATAAGGTTTGTCCTTTGATTGTCTTTGAATTCAGTCCAAACCTTCACTTGGACTCGAGGATAAACAAGAAGTTGAATTTAGTATCTGAAGGTCAAAGGTCAAGGTGACTGTGACCTCAGAAAACACAAGATTGCACACAGGATGCAATACTGAAGATAAAATGATGGCATTTCATATCCATTAGGTCAAATGTCAAGCTCACTGTGACATTACATTGCTCTGTAATAACATTCCACCACACTGTGCTTTTTTTAGCTGTTCTTCTGTGCAGGATATTTTCTTATACAGGAGCAAATATTTATGCACTGTTACCCATAAAGTTGGAATAAAATATATATATATATATATATTTTTTTATCTCTGCTTATGAAATGATTGTCACAATTTGATTTATTCTTGGTAAATAAAGTGTAAGTGGAACTCGGTATATAATCATTGGACCTGGTCAAAAGGTGTTTATTCACAGGTATAAATAAGAAAGAAAAGAGGAACTTCATGGGCAACAATGCATTATGAAAGAGTTGTATGAAATTTTTTGATTTAGTTTCCAGTAACTGAGTGAATTATATGATAATGCGAGAAGAGTAGAAGCAACTTAATAGCCCTTAATTTAATTGCTCAAATGGAAAAAAAAACAAAAAGCAAGACCGTGGGACCTTTAGGAATCAAAAATATGGCAGTAAAGTTCTATTTCCTGTTGGTTTTCAGCCAATGGGTGAAGATGGCAGAAGATAGTACATTGTCCACATGTATGCTCATTACTAACCCTAACCCTGCTTTACAGAAGCTAGTTAGCATGTAAGCTAGTTAGCATCGATTGAAGACCCTGGTGCTAAAAGTACTGGTTACATTTTTTGACAATTCAAGTTGAGCATTTAAAGATATTTGAGGCAATTGTTTAGCTAAGTCCACCCTATAAATATTTTTAGCATACTTTCTTTGTGACTTCAGTACTTTTAGCACCAGGGTCTTCAATTGTAGATTTATCGGTGTCTTCGGCACCACACCCCATGTTTCAAGATGTAAAATATTGAAAAAAATGCAAGCATTCCTGCTGGGATTCAAACATCATAGACTGTAACGTTACTTACAGACCTACCTGTTCATATGTACTTTGGGCACAAATGTATGCGTCCCAAGGCTCTCCCATATCTTGTATTGGAGGGGGTTGGCATTTGACTTTGGGGTTGGGTTCTACTGTGCAAGTGCTATTTATGACAAGAGTCTTTATATAACTCAAAAGTAATACAGGAGTCATGTTACATATTACAATTCTGAGACAGTAAAATTGTAAGGTAAGGAATTACTTTTAACCCATAAAGACCCAAACAGCCACTGGCGACCAAAACCATCTACTGATCTAAATGTTTAGTACCTGTTGATCCATTAAACCTATCAATAGGTGTAAAAAATTGGTGTAAAATACAGTTTGTCATCTTTTCATGGTCATCAGATATGACCCATTTGGATATTCAAAGGCTCCGTAGTTACCATGGAAACACCTTCATCTGCTACAACATTGATTCATCAGTAAAACCCATGGAGCTGGATCAATGACAGTGGATGGAGACATTTGTTTTTACATCCAGTTATTTATATCTTTGTTGAAAAAGTCACTTTTTCTTCAATTTTATGTGTTTGTGGTTTAATAGCCTTTGAATTTACTCTGAGCTTTAATGAAAATCTACATGATCAGTGAATTAAATATAGGAAAATGCATGATTTTCACTGAAAAAAATGCAAAATACAGAGGATAATCTGTAATAGTTAGCCATTATGGGTTATTTATGTTCATTGAGTTCTGCGGTTTAGTTGCACTAGTTTGGTTCAGGTGGTTGTGAGTGAGGTGGGAGGAGTCAGTGAGGGAGAGAGGAGGGGGCTGACGTGGAGTGGTTGCGGAAGTGAGAGGAGAGAGGTGTATGCTTATGTACCTGAGAGGAGCCGTTTTTCCAGTGCCTTGTTTATGGTTAATAATAGGGCTGAAAGATATGGACAAAATTTCATATCTCGATATTCATGTCAGATATCTCGATATCGATATGATACGATATGACTACGGGTTCGGTGAAAACCAAGCATTTTTCAGAAAAATACAAACATCATAACACAAAAGAATGTGGAAAGTGCAGTTTTATTTATAAGAACTCACTGCCAGTCATCAACATTAACATAAAGTACGAATAAAGGAAATTTGTTGTGACTTCCAGAGCGGGGGAAATCTATATTGTTTATATCGTTGCTTTTTCGATATTAATATCTTGAATGTTCATATCTAGATATCAATACGATAACGATATATCTTTCAGCCCTAGTCAATAAACCTTCTGAACGTCACTCCTGGCTTCATCCTTGTGTGAAACTCTCCGGGGTGTTAGAATATTATAATAAATGGTGATAAATCTTAAAAAAAAAAAACCTTAAATCTACAAAAACTGATAAGTAATCTAACAAGTAATCTGAAATGTATTACAGTTTGGAAGTAACTTGCACAACGCTGATCTTTAATGACACATTTTGTTTTAATTGTACAGATATGCAAAGTTAATTATGCCATATTGTGTACACTGCAAAACTGAGGAAAAACTTTGGTGATCTTCTGGTCAGAGTGCCCTCCCTTCTGTTTGCATCAATTTGGCTTCGTTGTTCTTCCATTGCTCGCCCTGGACCTTTCTGTCTCACTAATCAGAAGTAGGCAGTCCATATTTTTGCATAAAGGTTCCTCAGGTGACCTCAAGCGTAACCAGCCTCCTCAACTAATTGGCTCAGATAAACAGATCCGCCGCTGTCGCTGCTCCATGACGGTTTTCCAGTTTGACATCCAGGTCTGTGATTACCACATGCTGGTGTTCGGGATTTTATTTGAAGCTAAGCGCAGTGTGTTTCTGTCGCTGTTTCACTGCAGCTTCCTGCAATTGTAACATGGTCATGACTTGAAATTGTCTCTGAGTAATTACTGATTCACTAAATAATCTCATTAGTGAATATTTTATGACTACTGTCCTGATAATACAGTTGTCGTTTAATCCATTGTTTGGCGCACGTAGCCATTACTTCCAGAATACAGACGAGTAATTATAAGTAGGAATAAGTTAATTAATGTTTTACAGAATGGATGGAGACAGATGTTTCACTAATCATGTCATTGTTGTCCTGTCTCACTTTAGAAATACTGTGTTCAAAGTTACTTTAGTGAAATGATGAGGTGTTACTCTTTGATATTGTGTGTTTTTCTGCAATGCACTGTGGGAGTGACAATGTGGAGTACTGCCTGTTATGTAACTGTGTGTGTGTGTGTGTGTGTGTGTGTGTGTGTGTGTGTGTGTGTGTGTGTGTGAGAGAGAAAAGAGCCAGTAAGTGTGTGTATGTTGAGCGAAAATATATTTGATCCAAGATGGTGTGCAACATGCTGGAAATAAAACCACTAAGTGCACAGTGTATTCACGTGTCCTCGAGCACACACGCACACACACACACACATGCACACACACACACGCACACACACACTCACACACACACACCCCTTACAGTACGACAGGCAGCGTTCACTTCGTATGTTCACATGTCTGCAGGAACACACAGCACACGCACACATTTGTCCTATTTTTCTCTGATCTTCTTTTAATTCCCTGTGATTCTCGCACATGTTGATCGCGTTTAACCACCAGACTTCCCTCCGTTTGCTTTCTTCTTCTTCTTCTTCTCCTCTGTATAAGACGTACGCTCCTGCTTCCCCCTTCTCGTCAGCTCAGTCCCGCCTGTTTGCCTGTGAGCAGCTTTGGAGCTTTGCATCAAGTGGAGTGTTTTTTTTTTTTTTTTTTCTTATTTGGTGGTTGAAATATCCTCCCAGAGAAAGTGATCCTGTTGCCTTAGCATGGCACAATCAGAGGAGTATCTGTCTCACTCAGGGATGCCAACACTTCTATCTGATCTGGTGCTGCAGCTCCTCTGTTTGCTCATTGTTTCTAATCCTTGAAGGAGCTTTAACAGTTATCCCCCAGCTTCCTTCATGTTACTACAACACTGCCATGTTTTTTGCATGCTACTGTGCTCTGAGATCAGACTTGCAGGTAAGGGATGTCCAGGAGAGCGTTTGAGTGCTTGCATGTGCAGTGGGGGGGTCATGATGTGGGGACGATGTGCATGCATTTCCATATGCAGCTGAGTGCAGGGGTAAAGTGTGGGGCTAAAGCACAGGTGTACAGGTGCTGTTTTATGTATTTATTTGTCTTTGCGAGTGTGACTGTTTTTGACCCTGCTGTTATGTAAGTCTTTTCTAAATCTGGAAGGATGTAGAAATATCTAACCGCAGAGCTTGTGCTGTAACCCATCATCTCTCAAAATTGCCCTACTTACCAACAGTAACATGATGATGTTATTTGATCATCATTCTTTTCTAAATCCATCAGTTCCATGCTGTGCCTTTTTAGTCACCTCCACCTTCAACCTTGGCTTGTGTAGAAGTTAGCACAGGCTGCTAAGCAGGCTCAGTGTAAGCTTTGATCACTCTCCACTGCAAAATCTCAATGGAATTAGCTGCCAGCTTAACAAGTATTGTGCTGTTTCACAGTATGGGTGCAAAGATACTAATATTAAATAGATTGCATCACAGTGTTACAACTGGATGGAGTCAGAAATGAAGTAGTGGTCTGTATAGTGCGGTAAAACCATAGGATTATTATTTTTGACAGATTTTGGGATAGTAATACGAGTGATGGTTTTAGTCGAAATTTTTGTGTTTCATTTTAACTCAGAAAGTTAAAAAAAAGATGATGTTTTTATTTTTGGGGGGGGTAGGTACCAAATAAGTGTGTTTTCGTCAATCTGGAGAGCATGATTTGTAGGTCAAGGGTTTCTGTGTGTCACCGCAATGCTTCATTTATAATAGTATGTTGTTTACCTTCAAGCAAAAATTGTAGCTGGCCACACTGTGATTTTGATAATACTGTTCGGCCTAATTCTGTATGATTTAAATGGCATGTTTTATATGTCACCAGTGATGGTGTGTTGCAGGCTTCACATCAGTGCTCATCCAGCCCTCAAGACAGCAACAAAATTAATTAGATTTCAGGTCCTCCGTCTCCCTGTGCAGATTTATCAGAAACTAGTTAAAACAATGTAATAAACCGTCTTTGAGCTTGAACCTAATTTGGTTTAATACGGGAGCGGTGGGTGATGAATCATCACATTTAACAACTTCTTCCTTGTTTTTGCCTTTGTTGTCTGTCTCTCTGAAGCAGAGGGCTTAGACTCAGCATTGTTTCCATTCCTATTCCCTGCTTCGCCTGCCTCCACAGTTTCAGAACTATCCCTCCATGTGCTCTCTCTAATCAATAATTGAGTGATGCATTGGCAGTGTTTTGCAGTGATTTCTGCACACACCGGCATCAATCAGTAAACGCGTTCAAGACACTGATGTTATGCATTTTCTGGGTTCGTTTTTGAAGTTAAAATTGTTCTGACATATTTTTCAGCCTATTTATTTCATCTTATTCATGTTGTTCTTATTTTTTTTCTGTGGTTCTGATTTTACTCTGTCTTATCTGGTTTTATTTTTTATTGAAAAGTTGTTAAATGTTAGTAAATGAGGCTTTGAGAAGTTGGTAGAGTCAACTCAGAAAGGTAGAAATTACAAGAGAGGTGACTGAAGCCACAGAGATAGTACTCTTTTACCCTTAAAGTCCTAAACAGCCATCAGTGACCAAAAGCATCTGCTAATCTAAAAGATGAAATGCAGTTTGTCAGCTTTTAAACATCAGATATGACCCATTTGGATGTTCAGAGGCTCCGTGGTGAACATGGAAACACCACTGATTCACTAGATAAATCCTTGTAGCTTGATAAATGACAGCTGATGTAGACACTTGCTGGAAAAGTCAGTATTTTCTTTTTAACCTTTGAATTTACTCTGAGCTTTAATGAACATCAACATGATCAGTAAATTAAAAATAGGATGTCACTTGGCTACATGTATGCAACCTGGTTTTCACTGAATGATGCATAATGCAGAGGATATTATCACAAATGCTGTTAAATCACTTGGGGAGTGATGGGAGATGAATCGTCACATTTAGCTTCTTATTAATGTTGCAAAAGCACTTTGCAACATTAATAACAACAGTGCATTTCAGTAAAGTTTGTTGGTATCAAAAGAAATTAATTAGTTGTAGTAATGTAGATACTAATGTCGATACTAAACACATCACAAACCAGTAACAGATGGCTATTAACCAGCGTATTGCATTCAAACATGTGAAAAACATTTGATTCTGACAGTTCATTGAATTACAAATTGCTTAAATTACTAATTAGATGTTGGTTTAGTTGTATATATTTGCAAAACTCTACACAAAGTAAAAAGCATAGGCAGAATTCAGTTATTTCCACTTTAATTATTAGCATGTAACTAAGCAAAATGTGACCATGTAATGATTTAAGGTATATATTCACTGAACAATGCATAATGCAGAGGATAATATAGTAAATGCTGGTAAATCACTTGGGGAGTGATGGGAGATGAATCATCACATTTTACTTTAACTAATTTTGCAAAAGCACTTTGCTACATTAATAAAAACAGCGGGAATAAAGTAACGTGTTGGTATCAAAGTAAATTAATTGGATAATGTTATGTAGATACTAATGTTGATACTAAAGACATCACAAACCATGTAGCAGAAGACTATTCACCAGGGTATTGTGTTGAAACATATGGAAAACATTTGATTCTGACAGGTCATTAGATCACACATTGGTTGAATTACTAATTACCCCACCCCCTGAAGCAAGGGTTATAGTTTTTGGATTGTTTGTTTGTTTGTTAACACTCTAGCAGCAAAACTATTGGTTGAATTTAGACCAGATTTGGTTTATAGATTGCAAGTGACCCAAAGTAGATGTGATTACGTTTTGGGAAAAGTAGGTCAAAGTTTAAATTTTTATGAATCCCCCCCCCCCCCCCCTCTAATTTAATTATAATGGGTGAAATTTCAAATGTCTGTAGCAGCAAAATTATTGTTTGAATTTATACCAAATTGGGTTTATAGATTGGCAGTGACCCAGAATAGATGTGATTAAATTTTGGGAAAAGTAGGTCGAAGTTTAAATTTTTAATGATTTTTTTACATCTTTTTTTTTGCCTCCCATTTACTTATAATTGGCGAGATTACACATGCCTGTAAGAACATCAGTTTTGTTTAAATTTACTTCAAACTTGTTACACGTATAGAGGCAACTGATATGCTGACATCAGTACATGCAAAGACATGATGACATCAGCTGGATTGATGCCAAAATAAGCTACCATACGTGTGAGGGGTGGGGTTTGTTGTGCCTGGCACCACTTGTTATTTGTTGGTTTAGTTGTATACATTTGTAAAATGCTACACAAAGTAAAAAAGCATCGACAGAAATCAGTTATTTCCACATAGGCTTTAATTATAGCATGTAACTAACCAGAATGATTTAATGTATATACTTGGCTGTAGTATTTCAGCGGTACTTATAAAAAGTCCCTAATCCTTTTGGATTAATATATATTTTACTGTATGCTTAAACAGAATCATGCGACTGCTTAGACTCCAACGCTGAGCATGTGTTTGACATGAGATGGAAAACATTCGCAGTTATTCTTGCAGATAATCTGCTAAACGTCGGCGTCTTTTTTAACCTGCCAGTTACAGTGATGATAGTGGCAGTGTTTTTTATTCGACTTCAAACAGTAACTTAGCACTTGGCAGCTGAGTTTCAAACCACTAAAGAGTCTAATTCACAGTTTTTAGAAAGATTTAGCGTTGAGGGATTGCTGCACAGTTGGAGGGATCAGTGCTGTGTGTGTTTTGAGCTCATCTGTGGCCAGACTGTAGAGCTCACAGTCAACATACGGATGCAAATGCTCTCATCAAGTGTCAATAAGGAGGAGCACCATAAGGTCATGATAGCCTCCAAGATTTGATATTCACAGTCATGTACATGTAAGACTGTTTAACCCTTTATAGGGCACTCATAGAAATACTCTGAAATTCAACATTTCAACCTTAGTGTTTTTATTGGTGGACATACCAAGACTTAAAAAAAAAAAATGACATATAGAAAATCAATGTCACTGAAGTTACCATATTTAGTTCCTTGCCCATAAGTGGCAAAAAAAGAGAAAATAACAACATGTTATGTGAAAGGAACATGTATCTTAGAGAATTAGAGCAACATTTTGAGAACATTAGACCAACATCAGTGCTGATCCAGACCCCTGTCCACATCTACGATCCCTTTGAACATCATTCCTTACATTAGTACCATTACTTCATGGTACCGAACAAAGCAGGTCCACTCACTGTTCATGCAGAGGTGGACCTTACAGACCCTGGAGACCTCATTGGACCTGAGATTGCTGACTATCTGTTCTCACTGGAACTGCTGATGTCACTGATTTGTAATGTATGTGGAAATTACCTATCCTAGGTGCCGTAAAAGGTATAAATAATGTATATAAGAGTATAAAAACTGAAATTTTAAAGAAAAACCCTGATGGCATAAATATCTAAAAAAAAAATCAGTATGTGCATATGCTGTGATATATTATTATTATTATTATTATTATTATTATTATTATTATTATTATTATTATTATTATTATTATTTTATTTATTTATTTATTTATTTATTCATTCATTTTTTTTAAGTTTATTGACTTTATTCCTTTCTTATTCAGCTCTTATTTAGTTTTCATGTATGAGCTGAGTCGGAACATGTGCATGGGTAATATATTTGTGTTAAAGCATCTCAAAAGAGTGTATGTATCAGGCTGAAATATAATTTGTAGTTGTCACATGATGTCGCATTGTTACAGGAACAATACTTTCTTAAGTTTTCTCTCGTTTTTTTTTTTTTTTGTTTTGTTTTGTTTTCCAGGTTTATTTAGCATCAGTCTTAGCTCCCAGACTGTCAGCTGTAGCTCAAGGACAATAACCATCATTTACAATAGGAAGAAGCAGATTAATGGACTTTATATGGGCAGTATATTGGATCAATTTAACTAAATGAGGTTCTGTTTTCTAAAAAAATTGAGAAAAATGCTAAAATCACAAAATTCAAGGTTATTCCTCCCCTCCTTATTCTCTCATTTTACACTTATTTCATTCACTGCACAACGGCACCAGTATTTTATAACTCATTAGATCTCAGGTGTTTTTAATTATGTGTGTTTTTATTTCTGACCCTGCATCGTAATTTCGTTCTGCAGTGCATCTCTGATTGTAATTTGCTTGAATGACAATAAATGTGATCTGGAGACTTCACTTGGTGCAACAAAATGCAAATGCTTCTTGGAATTAATTAACTGTGAATGTGTGAATGTGTTTCTCCAGTCAGATTTGGCTCATAGTTTTAGTTGAGAAAGTGTATTTTTTGAATAGTGTTTTGTCTTCAGTTCATGTTGCCAGAAATTAATTAAAAATGCAAGCCATCAGAAACATTGATTGATATTTAATTTTGTGGCGATATCACCCAGCTCAGCCTCCTCCACTGAATATTTCAGTACTAACAACACATCACACATGTCATGAATCTGACTTAATTAGAAATTGTGTAACTGTTAAACTAAACATTATAGCCAGATTAAAAAATACCTTAAAACAGTGTTTCCCGAACTTTTTGAGTCACGGCACATATTTTACATTTGAAAAATCCAGAGATGGGAAGTAACAAAGTACTTCATTACTGTACTTAAGTAGATTTTTTTAGGTATCTGTACTTAGCATTAGTATTTATTTTTCTGGCAACTTTCTACTTTTACTCCCTACATTTTTGCATAACTGTCTGTACTTTATACTCCTTACATTCTCAGAATAGGCTGCTTTAATTATCTTCTGTTTTTACCTATCTGTGCATGTTTTTGCAGGTTAGCTTTCCCATACCCGACCAGGTGCAGGTCTCTGGTCAGTTCCATTCACTGTGAAATTAGAAAACAGAAACTTTTATAATTTTGCCTGGTTAAATAAGTATTGTTTCATTTGTGGCAAAAAAATGCAGTTTTACTTTTTTAATTTTGTACTTTTTTGCAATTGAGAAGTTGTGCTTTTTTACTTTTACTTAAGTAAATGAATGGAATCAGTACTTCTACTTTTATGAGAGTATTTTTTCACACAAGTAGCTGTACTTCTACTTTAGTACAGAATGTGAGTACTTTTGCCACCTCTGGAAAAATCATAAGGCACACAACCAAACAAAAATGTCAGAAAAAGTATATTTATTGAATTATAATGTGAATCTAGTCTTGGAACAAGAAAGCGTCAACAACCCCTTGGCTAACGGATTGAGGTTCGTCGTAGTATAATAGAGGCATATGCCCCTCGCCCCAACCCGATCCGTGGGTCCTGTGGGTAACCCGCTGATCTGCACATCACTAGTGGGGGGGTTATCAACAGAACGCAGTGCACCGGGGCCAGTTCACTTTCACCTGTTTTACTTTGCAAAGGGAAACAAACTGTTGTTGTAGAGTGGATCATTGGTGCGTGCAGTCGTACAAATCTATATCGCATCGCTCGGTTACAGAACCAATCAGGTGAAATTAGATCGTTTTCCACGGCGCACCTGATGATCTCTCACAGCACATTTATGTGGTTGGGAAACACTGCCTTAAAAAACCATCAGATCAAAAAAAATATAACTCATTAAGTAGTCAGTGAGTCTGGAATGGAACTATAAAATAACCTTAAAAAATGTAGGTAGGAGTGATTTTTATTGTTTGGGTCAGTCATTCCAGTTTATCTAATATTAGCCATCGGCACAGATTAATCAGCTCTATGTCTAATTTTAACTGTAGCAATAGTTTTTACTTAACACTGGAAAAATCATTTTAGTCATGTCCAAGTCATGAGGTGTTGTATATTAACTTTATCAGAATGGAACTGCCTTGTCACTTCTGTATGGGCTCAAATATGTGCCACCAGAAACTGAATTTGAATCATTTTATTTGAATTTCAGTAGCTAAAATTTGTCATGGCCCGGCTCTAGGCATGACAAAAGGACGCCGACAACAAAATGTGCAATCAAGAATGAAGTGATTTATTTACAATAAATAAAGAGAAATGTGCAAACAATATAACTGGTATGTGATGTGGCATCTGTAGCATCAGTAATGAGGTGAGTGTTGAGGTGAGTGAATGTGATAAGTGTGAGTGTTGTGTGGAGTAAAACAAAAGACAAAGGCAACAAAAGATACGGTGGTTTGGCGCTGGTGTCGGCCTGAGCGGTGAAGGAGAGAGAGAGCGTCTGGCGCTTTACCGCCGGTATAAATAGGCGTGGTGCGTCGGGCCCAGACGTGCCACACATGTGCAGTGGTCCACCCCTAACTCCACCTGCAGACAAACGTTAGGACAGAACAGCAGCCCACATGACCAGAAGGGAGGGGTCATGACAAGTTGAATAATTGCATTAAAAAACTGAATTTGAATCACACAGTTCAAATTTTATTGTTTAATTTGAATCAGGGGTGTCCAATCCTGGTCCTCAAGGGCCAGTGTCCTGCATGTTTTAGATGTATCCCTCTTCCAACACACTTGATTCAAATGATAAGTCTATCATCAAGCTTTGCAGAATCCTGATAACGATCGTCAGGTGTGCTGGAAGAGGGAAACATCTAAAACATACAAGATACCGGCCCTTGAGGACCAGAGTTGGACATCCTTGATTCAAATTTTGAATCGTTGCATTGAAAAACTAAATGTGAATAGTATAATTTGAAATTGAATTTATTAGTTTGGAATTGAAGTCCAATAAACTTGAAACTGAATGTAAGATTATGAAATGTAATTTTGTTTCTCTGAATCTGTATTTGATCCTCACTGGAAATCTAGCTAATATTGAATATTTTCCATCATTGACATATTTTGACAGAAACATGTTGAATGTTGTCCATCAGTTTGACAGATGAGAACATTAATTGATTTATTGTAGATGCTTAAAACAAGTCTGTATGTAAGAGTTATTAACCTATTATAAGATTTGAAATGTACTAGAAATAAGCAAATTAACACCTGTTTTCATTCTGTCATCAGGCAATAATGACATTGAATAAGGACAGGCATGCATAAAATTAGATAAAATGTTTACTTAAAAGACTTGAATCAAGTATATTCTGCTTAAAATAAGAATTTGGGCATTCTTATGATTACATAATATTTTCTTATTTTAAGAAAACTTGATAAGTGTAATTTTCTTACTGCACTGGCAGATAATCTAACTTGAAATAAGACATTTTGACCCAATAATGAGTTTAATTTTCAGATTTTTATACAAGCCTTTTTTTTTGCAGTGGTGACATTAAATAATGCTTCATCTATGTGCAGTAGGTGCAGATTTGTGGTGTTACTGATCGGAGGGCTGTATTTCCAGCGTTGCTCAGGGTTGAGTCTCTGATCAATGTGGGTCACTTAGGGGCGTGGCCGTGCTCTTGATCGATGAAACCTCTGAGGTCTCGCTCCGGTCGACTGCGTGCTTATAGGACCTAGAACTCCCATGTTCAAAGAATTTCTAATTGATTTTTTTTTTTTTTTTTTTTTTGTGATAAATGTTCAGATTTCTGGCTGAACTGACACTGGTGATTCCATCCCATCCATCGGTGACAAAATACAGACTCAGTGTTCAGATCCACAGGAGGTCATCTGCCCAAAGCAAAGATGCAGAACTTTACAGTCACTGCAGAATCACTTGTCTGATTCTGTAAAATTGCATTGTTCATAGTAAGTTCAGTGTCTCTGTTGACCTTTTGTCCTTCTCTTATGAATCAATAATCTGTTTAACTGCTATTATAATTGTCTATATCATTAGAGATTCAATTGATGGAATTTTTCTGATCCCATTCAGAAAGTGTAATGCAACCTTTTCTAATGTTATCATCTTTGCTTTAACATTAAATTGCAGCATTATTGATCAGTTAAGATTGCACATTTATTTTATTCTATTTAACCTTTATTTTAACAGGTAGGTCAATTGAGAACCAGTTCGCATTTACAACTAGAAAAGCACTCGGAGAGCGCGCATCACCACCAAGGCAGATCAGTGCCTCCCCCCCAATCACCACCAAAATTTAATCATTTGTTCCTTGTGCCAGTATCAACATTTCCTGAAATTTTCATCCAAATCCATCCATAACTTTTTGAGTTATCTTGCACACGGACAGACAGACAGAAAAACAAACCAACGCCGGCAAAAACATAACCTCCTTGGTGGAGGTAATGATGACCTGGCCAAAAGGCAGCATAACAGGCAGATAAAACAATATAAACAAAACAAAGAAACAAGTTATAAATGTGTATATATAAAGCCATAATAGTGCTAAAAGAGAATATTATTTACAATATTTACAATGATGTAACAGTAAGACTAAAAAATAGAGAATACAGTTTACAACATGTTGTAACAAATGCTAAAATAAAAAAACAGGTGTGGTGTATATATGCTGACATGTAATAAAAATAAAATAAAAAATAAGAGCAAGTGCAGTGATTTTGTGCTAAAAGTTGTATTGAGTTTTTGAAAGAGGAGAGTGGAATGAATGAGCTCTGTCATCTGCAGCAAAAAACTGAAAAGAAGAGTGGGCAAAGGAGCTGTAGGCTTTGGGTGTGAAATACAAGTAGAAATAGTGTAAGAGGAAAGATTTTCCTTATGTTATACCGTATTGTTAAGACATCACCAAAATAGAGCTTTTTTGTGAAATTCAGTAGTGATTTCTGTGTCAGAACTTGCAATTTTATCACATATCTCTGTTTCTTTTCTTCTGAGAGGTGATATGAACAACTCAAAGCTTGAGGAAACGTGATTATTTTCAATGTTGATTAATCTGTTGGTTACATTTTGAATTACTTTGTCTATAAAACGTCACAAAATGGTGGAAAAATGTCTCACAAAGCCTTTAATTCTTTATAGGGCAGTCATAGAAATACTCTGAAATACAAACTTTCAATTTTCGTGTGTTGTTAGAGGACATACCAAGACTTTGATACTTTTGTGAAATTTTTCAAGTTTTTTTATTGTCATGTAGAAAATCAAGATCAATGAAGTATTTTGTACCTTGTCTGTATGTGGTAAAAAAATCAGTGAATCCAAGAAGTATATGTAAAAAGTACAAGAAAAACACGTGTAATGTGTAAGGAACATGTGTTTCAGAACATTAGAACATCACTTTTAGAACATTCGACCAACATAAGTGCTGATCCAGACCCCTGTCCACATCCACATGATCCCTTTGAACATCATTCCTTACATTAGTACCATTACTTCATGGTACCTAACAAAGCAGATCCACTCACTGTTCATGCAGAGGTGGACCTTACAGACCCTGGAAACCACATTGGACCTGAGATATATTTTAAAATATGATTGTAGTTATTTAGAACTTTTTTTTTTAAATTTGTTAAAGATTATAATGTAAATTGTGTCTCTTATCACATGTTTAAGGGCCCCCATTTAGAAGCTGAGGACTGCTTCTGGGTGGTCCTGTTACAAAATGTATCTTGTAAATGAATTGTTGATTTTGACTATTTGTAAAAATTTTGTAATAAACTGATTAATTGATTGATTGTTGACTCATTGTCCTCACTGTAACTGGTACTGTCACTGTCTTGTAATGTATGGAGAAATGATTAGAAATAGTCACTTGTCTGACAAAGGGTTTAACGAAAATCAAAATGTTGTTGATCAGTTAATAGTTGACAGCTTGAAATGGATGGAAACTTGGCTGATCTTTGCTGTAATTCTGTGCTGAAAAATACGAAAACATAATTTTGTTTTCATCAAAACTTACCGAATCCTCACATGTCCAAAGACTCTTGGAGAACTTTCAGCAATTTGCATTATTGGACATTTTTTCCTCAGAGCAGATAGCTTGTTACTTGAGCCCTTAGTCGGATAATTGTCTTCCCACACAAGCAGAAAGTTGGCTGAAACGAAAACAAGGGCACTCTGCTTAGCAACTGTTGCTACTCGATGGGTTTCACTGGCTTGGCAGCAGTTAAATCTTGCAGACTTACACAGCCCTCAAGTTTTAATCTTTGGTCCTAGAATCATAATCCCCCGTTTGCAAACATTGACAAGCACTATCACATATCCTTCCCCCCAAAGATTGAGTCTGTCAGTCTTTTGTTGGACCAAGAAAAGACTCTAGTTTCTTTGGCTCCGGCATGACAGTAACTTAACTTCCCTCTGAGGATCTGTGTCCTCTGTGTTGTGAATAGATGCAGAGAGAAGAGAAACACAAGCTGCTGTCTTGGATAGCTCTACTGTACCAATTCAGGGTTATCCTCACAATATTGAGTCCATTAGGAGCTGTTTTTTTTAAGCCAGGGACCCCCAGAATACTGGATTTCCCAAAAAACACAGGCTGAGATTTGCCCACGTAACACAATCCGACTTATCTTGTACAACTATTAAATAACCCAGTTTATTTTTGTTGCGCTGCCGTGTTTTTCCATTCTATTATTCTATATTTTAAACAGTTTTCAGCTCCTATATGATATTAAACTTAACTCACGTTCTTCTTTTATTATACTTCAGACCAAATCTTCACTTGGGAAATTCAGTATTCTCACAGGAAGTTGTGCAAAGGCTTATAATAATTTATATTTATTGCAGCAATTTAGTGTTGTTTCCGAAGTGCTGTGTTCTGTGGTTGTTTGACAGTACTGTAATTGGTTTCTTATCTTGTTTTATCTGCGTCTGATCCTGAATGTAGAGATGAGGACAAGATCAGGTGCAGCTATACTTGTCTCCACCTCCACAGAAGTCTTGAGGAGGTGCTGCCAGTGAAACTTACCAGTTGCTTTTTTAGTATCATCTAGTGACGGTAGCGGGAAACTACAGGAAATGCAACCGTGGCCTGTTTGGAATGTTTTGGACTTTTACCACCTTGGGGAGGCTGATTCAGATGCGTGCAAGCTGGGTCACATGTAGTAAATATGAAGGTAATCTGCCTCACATTTTGTGTTTTTTACTCCGATATAAAGTGCTGCACCAGTGATTGATATTTACTCTAAACCAGGGGTCTCAAACTCATTATCTTTTAGGGGCCACATTCAGTCCAATTTGATCTGCGGTGGGCTGGATCAGTCAAGTAATAGTATAATAATCTATAAATAATGACAACTCCAAATTTTTGTCTTTGTTTTAGTGCAAAAAACCCCATTAAATTATGAAAATACTTACTTTTATAAACTATTCAAACAAAAAAGATGTGAATAACTTGAAAAAAACTGGAATTTCTTATGAAAAATAGGTGCAATTTTAACAATATTATGCCACAACTTATCATTTCTACATGTGCATTATGGATCAGATCTGCAAAGACACTAAACACTGAGTAACAGGCAGAAAATTGTTAAAATTGTGCTTAATTTTCTTTAGACATTTCAGGTTGTTCATATTTGTTCAGATTATTCACATTTTGGTGTTACTGGGTAGTTTGTAAATGTAAGTATTTTCATAATTTAATGTTATTTTCTGCACTTAAACAAAGACAAAAAATTTAAGTTGTCATTATTTATAGACATAATGTCATATTTTTTTCACATCAAACTGAGAAGAAAATATGCAGTCATTATTTTGTGTAGGTTATTATGCCGTTATTTTACTGTAGATCATATTGGTCTGTATGTGGAGCCTGAACTAAAATGACTTCGACAGCCTTGATTGTGGAATTTTTGCACTTCGCAAATTCATCCCATGGGCCGGACTGGAACCTTTGGTGGGCCGCATGTTTGAGACCCCTGCTCTAAACCCATGGCAGAGTATAGATGGAAAAGTTTATATTCAAAGGCTCATAGTAGGGTTTTTTTTTTCCAGGTCTAGGAAGAGGTCCTATAGTCCTGGGATTTCCTGGTTCTCCCCAAAGAAAATAGGTTATTCATATTTCAGCTTGTTTGTGAGATAGAATATCCCGTTTTGTAAAGACAAATAACGTCACATCATTTTGGGCTATTTTACCTTAGATACGCACACACATCTGCCAAAGTTCCAGCACTTGTTAAAAGTCCAGGAAGGTCAAAAACTAAACTTGAAAAAGAAGTCCACTGGGATCAGAAGCACTAACCTTTAGAAGTAGGAAACTGTCAGTTTTGATGCTCTACGCGGTGATTTGACTTTCATGTGTCTTTGCTGCTTGCTGTCCAGAATGGCTTTAGTGCTGCACCTCAGCCTTATAATGGAAGGCAAATCCGGCAGACTGCAGCTGTGCATGTTTAATGTAATATTAATTCTAAAGCACCTGCTTCCTGGACTTCATTCATCTGTGTATGACTTTCCTGGACTTCTTAGCTGACTTCTTCATTAGTAACCCCAGTGGCATGTGTTCTATATATACAGTACACAATTTTGGACTAAGATAGTTGTTGAAGAAAAAAGAATAGAAATAAAGAGGGGGAATTCTTGTTTTCTGACCTCAGCTTTCAAGTCGATGTGATACACTCTACTGTTACCGTAAAGTCTTTGCTTTGTTTTACGTGTTGTATTCCGCTAAATCTTATTCTTACTAAATCCCTTTAATATATAATTATAATTTCTACTTAATTATACAGAAATATATATCTCATGACATGACAATGTCTGCTCAAAATCACAAAAATAATTAGATAATTTTTTTTCTAAAAATTGTTGTCACTGTTGCCGTAGAAGATTCTATCTCGGGTGTCAAACTCATTTTAGTTCAGGAACCACTTTCTGTCCAGTATGATTTCAATGGGATCAGACCAGTAACAGTGGAAAAGGTTAGATTTCATTATGACAGTGTTTACATGTGAAAATTTTTAAAAAGAAAATGTGAATAATAGGCAACCTGAAATGTCTTACAAAAAATAAATGTCATTTTAATAACGTTATGCTTCATCTTATCAGTGACACAAGCACATTACAACTTACAGATCACAGTGGGTCTACAAATACACAAAACATTTAGTCACAAACAGGAAATTAGAAAAATTACATTTATTTTAACCCTTTCATGCACGACTTCTGAGAACCTTACTCAAAATTTTTTCCTGAGTGTTTTTATTCTTCTTTAGGCATGAAAAAAACAATGCAATAGAAAATTTTCCTCTGAAAAATAAATTAAAAAAATAATAAATAAAAATAATTAATTTTTTTTTTTTTTTTTAAATACATGAAAAAAAAAAAAAATCTTAACTTATTTTTCATGAAGTTGCAAAAATGTCCACTCAGCTGGACACCACGTTTAATTTTTGACACACAGAAATTTGTATTTACTAATAAATTGTGTGAAAACTATGGGGAGGGCTTGTGATTCTGGGGGTTTATACTCAGGAGAGATCTACATAATGTTACCAATTCATGTCAGAAAAGATATGTAGTGTCTTAAAACTTTAAGAAAGATATCTGTAAAAAAAAACAAAAAAAACAAAAAATGAAAATAACAAAAAAATCCATGAATATATAAGAATAGCTGTCCACTGTAGTGACCAATATGCATGAAAGGGTTAAAGAATAGTATGTAAATGTAAACATTTTCATCCAACTTTTTTTTACACTAAAACAAAGAAAAATTTAGTTGTCATTATCTACTGGTTATTATGACAGTATTTTACTGGTCTCATCCACTTGAGATCACATTGGTCTGAATGTGGAACCTGAACTAAAATGATTTTTTTTTACACTATTGACTGTTAATATCTTCAGTGTAATTTTTGCATTTCACAAATCCATCCCACGGGCCGGATTGGACCCTTCAACGGGCCGGTTTTGGCCCACAGACGGGTGTGTTTGACATCTGTGTTCTATCTGCAGGGATTCTGGACTAATTTGAATGAACGCACAAAAAAACATTGATTGGAAGGAAAATGGATTGTGATTCCAATAGGATGTGCCTCTCCGAACAGTCAGAGAGCAAGTTTTTTGTTTGAAGGAAAACGATGCACATATTTCTGTCCATGTTAGGCTACACCCCTTGCTGTGCAACATAACTTCCAATGGACTGAAGCCATACATTTCTTTTGTTGTCAGTTTAAGCCAATTACATTCCATTCTACATGCATTAACCCTTGCAGTACTCCAAATTTGTCACAGCTTTATTTCAGTCAGTCCAGCAGCAGGTGATTTGAAATAATAAAACTGCCGAAAACTTCAGAAATCGCGTCATCACCATCTAAACAATAAGAGTCCATGCTGATGCATAGATATGTATATTGAATTTTATAACACTGTGTGTATAGAGTATAGATAAAGACCAAACTTGATGCTTTTTGAGACACTGTTGCATTAGAGTTATATATACAATGTTTTCTATAAAGTTGTAATAAAATCTTTTTAGCTTTCTTATGAAGTGATTGTGACATTGTGATTTATTCAAGATACATAAAGTGTAACTGGGACTCAGTGTGTAATCATTATACCTGGTCAAAGGTGATTTCTGATGTGTATAAATAGGGATAAAAAGAGGAATTAAAAAAAAAATACTTTATGGGCAGTAATGTCTGACATGAACCTTCAGTTCATGTCATTATAAGTTACTTGCTTCAAGTCTTT